>NC_057797.1:364594612-364879816 GCF_018294505.1 Triticum aestivum | reverse complement strand
GAGTTCTCGCCGGAGTTGCCGGTAGATTTTTTTTAGACGCCGGTTTTTTTTTCGAAAAACCATTCGGTTTTTTCTACGGTTTTGTCATTTTTTTAGTTTCGTTTTTTTAAATAGATCGATTTTCCGATTTATTTAATTAGCGAGCGTTCGTCCGTCCGTTCGTTCTAGCGAACGTTCGTCATTTTTCTTTTTCTCGGATTAAATCCGTGATTTTTCTGATCGCGATTCCTGATCCAATTTTCGTTTTAGTATAACTTTTCGCCCGTTTATCAGAATCAGGCGATTCAAGCGCCTGGAGTTTCGTCTCGAAATCCTCTATCCGCTTAACAAACTAAAACAAGTTTTTGCCACTATGAAAATTGCTCTAGATCCATAATAGTAAACGAAGCCTGTTTCTTTTGCCGTTTGACTTTCGTTGCTTCGTGTGATTTGATTCTTTTTGCAAACCGGATTTCTTAAGCTGAACCTTCTGGTTAGATCTCTTATTTTGGTTTACCCGTGCATTAGATGAGTACTTATTGTATGCTTGTTTGTTTGCCTGCGATAGAATACCCGGAGTACGCCGCCTGTTACTTCGAATCTCTAGGTTTCGCCGATCATCAGCAAGGCAAGCAACACTTTGATCATACCTCCTACTACCCAGTTTTATTGCATTAGATCAATCCTCAAACATTGCATGATTAGGATCTAATTAAATTGTGGGATGGGAAGTAGTTGAGGTAGTACCTATTACCTGTTTATTATCAAACCTTTGGGAGTTACTTCTACGTTTACCTATTGTGCCATGCTATGCTAGTAGACGTGGATTGGGTGAGTGATATCCATGACAGATGTGAGTTTATTAATTAATGGTTTATCTAAGGTGGCAACTTAAACACACATCTGGGTGGATTGAGGTACCTGGGTATTCCAGGATTGCCTGTTTTTTTTGGACTGCCACCCAGGCCCAAAGGGATCATGAGATTTTTCATACTAGAAACTTCCGTGTGCAGCCACAAGCTATTACGGGCTCTAGCATAGTTTATTAAGTCGTGCGAACTCTTACAGGGTAGACTAGCAGATGTAGGGGAAAGTAGGTGTAACGGTCCATCCATCGTAAGGTGCTAGCGCTTCTGAAATACTATGTCTCGGTCATCCGTCTTCTCAAACACCATGAAGTGCGAGAAATCCAACGGAGGCGATCGAGTCTTGTGGGGAAAAGTGTGCAAACCTCTGCAGAGTGTACAAACTAATCATGGTTAGCTGTGTCCCCGGTTATGGACATCTTGAGTATCTAGTACTTGGATTATCATGTGAATCTCAACATGTTACTCTAAAATTTAAGTTTGTTGGGTTTTGTTTAATGATGATGCTTAATTGGGTTTGAGGATGCTGTCAACCATTCTCAATGTTTAACAACTACCATGATAGTTAAATAAAATTTATTCCTTTGCAGTAGGGAAAAATTGGCTTTACGCATAACAGTAACCATAGAGCTTTCCACCAGCCAAATATGCATATCGTATAGCTGTTTCATTTCCATTACTCTCTATGTGTTACCTTGCCAGCATATTCCATGTGCTGACCCATTTCGGGCTGCAACGCTAATGTTGTAGACTTTTCAGACGACGATTAAGGAGGTTTTAGGTCGTGGTTCTATACTCAGTGATGCCATTGGAGTTGATGGACTCACTTATCTTCCAAGCCTTCTGCTGTTATCGTTATTAGATGGCCTTAAGCCATATTTATTGTAATAAGTTCTCTATTGAGACACTCGATGTAATAAGTGTGTGATTGCTACTCTGTTATAAATCCGTCAAGTACTGTGTGGTGTCAGCATTACTGATCCAGGGATGACACCTGAGCACAGAGATCAGACTGGTTGAGGTCTGGTCGCTACAATAGTTGTGTATTGATGTGGTGATTAGTGGACTCGTGTGTGCTTTCCTACCTCAAAGAACTTACTCGTAGTCATAGAATAGGATAGCCAGTATGTCAAAGCTGGCTTGCTGCAACTAAACCCCACATTGCCTTCTTGATACTAATGCATGTATGATAGTGCCGTGGTTTTGTCATGGCAGATATCCTCGTGAAAGGACTTAGTCATGGAGCCATCGCTACAGGTTAGCTTAAAGGGGTTTAAAGAGGACAAAGGACGCGAGAGTTTATACTGGTTCGGCCCCTTACGATGAAGGTGAAAGCCTACTCCAGTTGTGATGGAATTTCTAGGGTTTCGATGACCAGGGAGTGAATCCGCTTTGCCTGGCTCTCGAGTTGTTGTGTGTTGTCCCTAAACCGCCGCCGGGTCGTCCCTTTATATACATAGGTCGATGCCAGCCGGTTTACAGAGTCCCGAGGCCAGATCATAAATGTCTCCAGCTTGGTCTCTAGTCCTAACTTATCATACAAGTATACATCAATATCGGTTTATGTCTACAGGACTTAACCCGCCTTTGGGCCTTGGGCCTTCATGAAGCGCCATCATTCATGTCTTCATGGGCTTCAAATAAGATAATCATCGTGAGGATAACCCGGCCTCCCCTGGCCGGTTTATGTTCAATAGTAATATCCCCAACATTAGGCCCAAGATTGATTTGAACTTGTTCATGTCAATCTTCAACACTCAGAAGAATTCCTCCCTTTGCACCTTCATATAGATCTTGTAAACCGCCGTGACATCATCTATTCATTTAAAGCCGAAGATACCCTTTCATTTATGATCATCCAACAATTGAAACGACAACCTTGTTATATATCCATTTATTTGTGCTCCTCGATTCCCGCGCATGTCGCTTATCTCTTTACCCTTATAAATAGGGCTGAGGACCCCTTTCCCTTTCTTTCCTTTGCCTCTCCATCTCTTCTTCCTCCTTGTGACGCTCCTGCACCTGAGCGCCGCCGCCGTTGTCAAGCTTCACCTCTGCCTCACCATTGGCAGCTACATCGACCTCATCACACCAAAGAGATGTGGCGCACCTCTGCTTCTTCAACAGCCGCTGTAAGTCTCTCCCTTCTCTCCTCTATAGATCCACTTAGGGTTTGTACGGGTTCATGGTGCTCTCTTCGTGTTCTTCGTCAGCCCATAGATAGCAGACCTCAGGCTTGATGCGTTCCGTGCAGTAACTATGATATTCCTTATCTCCGCCATCAAACCAAACTTTAAACACATAAAAACTTGGTCTGGACCTTTTGTGAACTGCTTCAGGACCAAACTTTTTTAGTTCTGGATATTTTTTCTTTTCCTGACTTACGGTAGATCCAAAAATCCAATGCAAACTTGTGAAACCTGTTTTTCCTCACTTAGTCATTCCTGCCTTAGATCTATGTCTTCCTTATCTGCATAGGCGGTTTATCCTTGTAGAAAGTAATCTGTCATATGCCATTAGTCCCCTTGTAAACCACTCATCACTTTACCATTTATAAACACTCTATCGTAGGCGGTTTATAACTTCCTCCGGTCTATCAATTTTACATGCTTGAATTCCTTTTTCCTCAACCTGTTGTACTTTATGCATTGTCATTATGAATCATAAACTGGCAGTAATCTTTTCCAGCTCTTCACTTGCAATGACCAAACAATTATATTCCTGTAACTGGATCCCTTCCTGGGATACTAAGGAGCAACTGAATGGATGTGTCAAAATTGGCACCTTACCGAAGAAGAATGAAATCCAGTGGCAAGTTCCCGGTCCAGAAAATCCTCCTACCCCCAGAGATGGTGAAGTAGTAGTGTTTGCTGATCATATGGGCCATGGTTTTAAACCGCCTGGATCCAAGTTTTTCCGCGATGTACTTGCCAGCTTTCAGATCCACTCTCATGACATTGGACCCAACTCTGTATCCGATATCTACAACTTTCAGGTGTTTTGTGAAGCCTATCTACAAGAAGAGCCGACTGTCGAGCTGTTCCAGGATTTCTTCCACTTAAACCGTCGCACTAAATTCGTAGACGGGCCCAATACTGAACTTGGTGGCGTCTCCTTTCAGAAAAGGAAGGATGTTAGCTTTCCTCACGCCAAACTTCACAGTCACCCAAAAGATTGGAATCAGACTTGGTTCTATTGCAAGGACACTTCTCCTGAAGATGAAAACCCTCTGCCGGGTTACCATGCTCACCGGCTTACCAACACTCATCTGCTTCCTCAATGACTAACTGCCAAGGAACGGGCCTCATATGCACCACAACTCGCCAAGCTTCGAGCTTTCATGGCCAACGGTCTGACAGGTGTGGACTTTGTTCGTTGCTGGCTATCCTGGAGTATCTTGCCGTTAAGTCGCCGCTCCGGTTTAATGTGCGAGTATACTGACGACGTAAAAGAATCCCAACATCATATTGACATTCAGCTAATAGATGATGAAGTTACTTAGTCTGTCAAGAAAATGCTGAATGAACCGGAAGTTGTCTGTAGCAAGACCGGGTTAAGTCCCTTTTACACACAGAACAAACCGCCCGCTGTAAGAATTGTTTTGCTTCCGCCTTATACCTGATAGTTTTGAACTGTGCAACTTTTAATACCCTCTGCCCATCTTTTAAATAGGGTGATGACCCGTTCTAGAAAAAGAAACTTCAGGAGAAAATGGTTAAGGCTCCTCGTCAAAAAAACGAAGGCTGTTAAGAAATCTTCCAAGAGGAAGGCAACTGAGCCAATCGGTTTAGAATTTCATGACGACCCTGATGAACCGGACACAGAGGTAGAACTCGATTCCCTTGGTTCACTTTTCATACACCTCATTGACAATGATATTTATCAGGATGACACCGAGGGCAGCCAAGCTGACGACGCAGAGGTAATTATCCTTTCCTCCGGTTCAGACCCTCTTCCAACACAAAAAATCCGTCAATCAATCCGGAAAGTAAGATTTTCTCACCCCCAGCTTACTTGGACCCAAACTTTCTTTTGAAGAAGTAGCAACATGAAGCATGCCGCACAACCCGTCATAGCGGCCAAGTAATTACTTCAACCGGTCTGCCAAATACTCCGGTTCGAAAGCGCCAATCTGAGGTCTTAAATACTTCCAATACTTCTTACCCCAAGGTGGGTTATTTCCGACAGCCTCTTAATCCATCTGATTCAAATTATCTAGGAACTCCACCTTCATCACCCGGCCAATCAACTGCCACACAGTTTCCACCCCTCAAGACCGTCCCTTGGTAAATGCCTTAAGTTGTCTCTTTTTGATGCTTTACACTTATATGCTTATACTGATATGTATATCTTTTTATTTCAGGGCCAAGGCCAGATCTAGTAAGAAGGGTCGTGTAGAAAAACCGTCTTATGACCATGTGACAGTTGAACCGGCGACAATTTCAGAACCAGAGAGAGCAACTGCTGCTTGATGACCTGCCACCGCCAGATCATGTTTCTACTGAACAAGTAGAAGTTGATACCACAGTGCAAGCTGATAAACCGGCAAGTCCAGTCCGTACTGATGATGGACCGTCTAGTCCGGTTAAGGCTACTGATATTCCACCAACTCCAGTAAAGGCTGCTGGCGACAAGGAAGATGAGGTTATCATTATTGGCGTTGGCCACACCTCCCCTGGCCATCCTGTTGTATTAGAGAAACATAGCGCCAGAGAAGAACATGCTTCCATGGAGAAAGGCAAATGGAGCACCGATTTATCAAGCTATGCCCACCTTAACGCTCAGGAGCTCCATTCTGGTTTTCTGAACCGTCTGTACACAAACCGTGACTATGAAGCCGGTTTAGTGAATTTGATGAAGGAACGTTACAAAGTAAGTACAAATCCTTTTCTCTCTTAAGTCTAATCGTAAGTAGCAATTCCAGTAGCTCCCAAGGGCCAATTTATGATAGTAATCAAAAACTGGGACTTCATAATACCACGACTCTGCATACTTATCCTCCAAGGGTCGGTTGATCCTTTTAAAAATGAACCGATACTTTAGCATTGTAATCTTGTAACTTTCGACTGTCTAGTCCCCAAGGGCCGGTTTATCTTTCCAAGGTGAATCGGGACTTTAAGCACTGTTACTTTGAGCAGATGTACATTAGCCCCCAAGTGCCAAGAATGATGCTTGCATTATACTTGGGACTTGAAATAATTTTCTAGAATGAAGCGAGTAAGCATTAGCCCCCAAGTGCAAAGTTCATAACTTGTTATACGCTTGGTACTTCAAATATATACAGGCCGTTGATGACATGTCTGTTCTTTATAGGCTGAGCTGAGCAAAAAGGATGCCCAAACCGCTGATCTTCAAGAGAACATCAAATCTCAGCAAGCGGAGGCTTCTAAAGCCAAAGAGGAACTGACCAATGCCTTAACAACCATGGAGAAGCTGAAGGAAAACTTCAAGAAGGAACGTGCAGATTGGGACACGGAGAGGGCTGCTTTAGTAAATAAGGCCGAAGACGCAGAGGCAGCCCTTAAACCGGTGGTTGGAGAACTAACCGGTTTAAAGCGGCAAATAAATGCTATGACCTCTGCTGTATTTGGTAAGAATCCTTGAGGAAGTCCTGGATTAGGGAGTCTCCGGACAGCCGGATTATCTCCATTGGCCGGACTGTTAGACTATGAAGATACAAGATTGAAGACTTCATCTCATGTCCGGATGGGACTCTACTTGGCGTGGAAGGCAAGCTAGGCAATACGTATATGGATATCTCCTCCTTTGTAACCGACCTTGTGTAACCCTAACCCTCTTCGGTGTCTATATAAACCGAAGGGTTTTAGTCCGTAGGACAAGAATCACAACATACAATCATACCATAGGCTAGCTTCTAGGGTTTAGCCTCTCTGATCTCGTGGTAGATCTACCCTTGTAACACCCATATCTTCAATATTAATCAAGCAAGACGTAGGATTTTACCTCCATCAAGAGGGCCCGAACCTGGGTAAAACTTTGTGTCCCTTGCCTTCTGTTACCATCCGGCCTAGACGCACAGTTCGGGACCCCCTACCCGACATCCGCCGGTTTTGACACCGACAATCCTCATCTGATGTTTTTCATGTAATTTTACCGTATCAATTAATGGTTTACTAATGCTTGCAATGTCACAGGGACCCGCATTACCCATCTGGGCTCTGACATGCAGATGAAGCTGAAGGCTGCCTATACTTTGATAGAGCAGTTGTATTCCGGATCGCAACGGGTTATTTGCACTGCTGCTTATAACATGCCTCCTCCAACGCTGATAAAAGTAATCCTCTGAGGGGCTTGTTCAAGGTATCTTCACCCCGACCAGTAGAGAAAAGAGTTGCTCCTCAACCTACTGAATCTATTGAAAATGAAATTCCTTATGAGTGTCCTTCGGGTATGATAGAAAAACTGCTAGCTAATCCTTTTACAGGAGATGGAACAAAGCATCCTGATGAACACCTAATATATGTGGATGAAGTTTGTGGATTATTTAAGCTTGCAGGTATACCCGATGATGTTGCTAAGAAGAAGGTCTTCCCTTTATATTTGAAGGGATACGCATTGACATGGTATAGGCTATGTGATGATACAAGATCATGGAACTATAGAAGATTGAAATTGGAATTTCATCAAAAGTATTACCCTATGCATCTTGTTCATCGTGACCGCAATTATATATATAATTTTTGGCCTCGTGAAGGAGAAAGCATCGCTCAAGCTTGGGGGAGGCTTAAATCAATGTTATATTCATGCCCCAGTCATGAGCTCCCAAGAGAAACAATTCTTCAAAAAAATTATGCTCGGCTTTCTGAAAATAACCGCACCATGCTCGATACTTCTTGTGTTGGCTCTTTTATGATGAACACTATTGAATTCAAATGGGATTTATTGGAAAGAATTAAACGCAACTCTGAACATTGGGACCTCAACAATGGTAAGGAGTCAGGTATGACACCTAGTTTTGATTGTGTTAAATCTTTTATGGATACCGATATTTTCCGTAAGTTTAGCACTAAATATGGACTTGATTCTGAGATAGTAGCTTCTTTCTGTGAATCTTTTGCTACTTATGTTGATCTCCCTAAGGAGAAGTGGTTTAAATATCATCCTCACATAGAAGTAAAAGTAGCCGCACCTACTAAAGTTGAAGAAAAGACTGTCACTTATAATGATCCTATTGTTCCTACTTGTTATGTTGAGAAACCACCTTTCCTTGTTAGGATAAAGGATCATGCTAAAGCTTCAACTGTGGTTCGTAAAAGCAATATTAAAACATATACACCTCCTGAGCAAGTTAAAGTTGAACCTAATATTGCTATTGTTAAAGATCTCTTGTTTGATAATATAGATGGGCATGTTATTTACTTCTGTAATGAAACTGCTAGAATTGCTAAACCCCGTGATATAGATAAACCTAGACCTGTGGTAGGCATGCCTGTTATTTCTGTTAAAATAGGAGATCATTGTTATCATGGCTTATGTGATATGGGTGCTAGTGCTAGTGCAATACCTATTGACTTGTACAAAGAAATTATGCATGACATTGCACCTGTTGAGTTAGAAGAAATTGATGTCACTATTAAACTTGCTAATAGAGACTATTTCACCAATGGGAATTGTTAGAGATGTTCAAGTCTTGTGTGGGAAAACTAAATATCATTCTGATTTTCTTGTTCTTGGTTCCCCACAAGATAGCTTTTGTCCCATTATATTTGGTAGACCCTTCTTGAATACTGTTAATGCTACCATAGATTGCACAAGGGATGTTGTTACTGTCGGCTTAGATGATATGACTCATGAGTTTAATTTCTCTAAATTTAGTAAACAACACCGTGAAGAAGAATCGCCTAGTAAGTATGAAATTATTGGTCTTGCTTCTATTTCCGTACCTCCTAGTGATCCTTTAGAACAATATTTGCTTGACCATGAGAATGATATGTTTATGAATGAAAGAAGGGAAATAGATGAAGTATTCTTTAAACAGGAACCTATTCCGAAACACAATTTGCCTGATGAAATCCTAGGGGATCCCCCTCCACCTAAGGGTGATCCCGTGTTTGAGCTTAAACCGTTGCCTGATAATCTTAAATATGCTTATCTTGATGAAAAGAAGATATATCATGTTGTTATTAGTGCTAACCTTTCAGAGCATGAAGAAGAAAGATTATTGAAAACTCTGAAGAAGCACCGTGCTGCTATTGGATATACTCTTGACGATCTTAAGGGCATTAGTCCCACTCTATGTCATCATAAAATAAATTTGTAAGCAAATGCCAAACCAGTTCATGATCCTCAACGACGTCTGAATCCTAAAATGAAAGAAGTGGTAAGAAAAGAAATACTAATGCTTCTGGAGGCAGGTAAAATTTACCCCGTTGCTGATAGTCAGTGGGTAAGTCATGTTCATTGTGTCCCTAAGAAGGGAGGTATTACTGTTGTTCCTAATGATAAAGATGAATTGATTCCACAAAGAATTATTACAGGTTATAGGATGGTAATTGATTTCCATAAATTAAATAAGGCTACTAAGAAAGATCATTACCCCTTACCTTTTATCGATCAAATGCTAAAAAGATTATGCAAACATACACATTACTGCTTTCTAGATGGTTATTCTTGTTTCTCTCAAATACCTGTGTCGGCTAAAGATCAATCAAAGACTACTTTTACATGCCCTTTTGGTACTTTCGCTTATAGACGTATGACTTTTGGTTTATGTAATGCACCTGCTACCTTTCAAAGATGCATGATGGCTATATTCTCTGACTTTTGTGAAAAGATTTGTGAGGTTTTCATGGACGACTTTTCTGTCTATGGATCTTGTTTTGATGATTGCATGAGCAATCTTGATCGAGTTTTCCAGAGATGTGAAGAAACTAATCTTGTCTTGAATTGGGAAAAGTGCCACTTTATGGTTAATGAGGGTATTGTCTCGGGGCATAAAGTTTCTGAAAGAGGTATTGAAGTTGATAAAGCCAAGGTTGATGCTATTGAAAAGATGTCGTGCCCCAAGGACATCAAAGGTATAAGAAGTTTCCTTGGTCACGCCTGATTTTATAGGAGGTTCATTAAGGACTTCTCAAAAATTTCTCGGCCTCTGACTAATTTATTACAAAAAGACATACCATTTGTCTTTGATGATGATTGTGTAGCAGCATTTGAAATACTTAAGAAAGCATTAGTCTCTGCACCTATTGTTCAGCCACCTGATTGGAATTTACCCTTTAAAATTACGTGTGATGCTAGCGATTATGCTGTAGGTGCTGTTCTAGGGAAAAGAGTTGATAAGAAATTAAATGTTATCCATTATGCTAGTAAGACTCTAGGCAATGCTCAAAGAAATTATGCTACTAATGAAAAAGAAATTTTAGCAGTTGTATTTGCTTGTGATAAGTTTAGAACTTATATTGTTGATTCTAAAGTAACTATCCACACTGATCATGCTGCTATTAAATATCTTATGGAGAAGAAAGATGCTAAACCTAGACTTATTAGATGGGTTATCTTGCTACGAGAATTTGATTTACATATTGTTGATAGAAGACGAGCTGAGAACCCCGTTGCAGACAACTTATCTAGGTTAGAGAATGTTCTTGATGACCCACTACCTATTGATGATAGCTTTCTTGATGAACAATTAAATGTCATAAGTACTTCTCGTAGTACCCCTTGGTATGTTGATTATCCTAATTACATAGTTTCTAAATTTATACCACCTAGCTTCACATACCAACAAAAGAAAAAGTTCTTCTATGATTTGAGATATTACTTTTGGGATGACCCACATCTTTATAAAGAAGTAGTAGATGGTGTTATTAGACGTTGTGTGCCTGAGCATGAACAGGAACAGATCCTACGTAAGTGCCACTCCGAAACTTATGGCGGACACCACGCGAGAGATAGAACTGCACATAAGGTATTGCAATCCGGTTTTTATTGGCCTACTCTCTTCAAGGATGCCCGTAAGTTTGTCCTATCTTGTGATGAATGTCAAAGAATTGGTAATATTAGTAGACGTCAAGAAATGCCTACGAATTATTCACTTGTTATTGAACCGTTTGATGTTTGGGGCTTTGATTATATGGGACCTTTTCCTGCCTCTAATGGATATACACATATTTTAGTTGTTGTTGATTACGTTACTAAGTGGTTAGAAGCTATTCCAACTAGTAGTGCTGATCATAACATTTCTATTAAAATGCTTAAAGAAGTTATTTTTCCGAGGTTTGGATTCCCTAGATATTTAATGACTGATGGTGGTTTACATTTTATTCATGGCGCTTTCCATAAAATGCTTGCTAAATATGACGTCAATCATAGAATTGCATCTCTGTATCATCCACAGTCTAGTGGTCAAGTAGAATTGAGTAATAGAGAACTTAAATTAATTTTGCAAAAGACTGTCAATAGGCCTAGAAAGAATTGGTCCAAGAAACTTGATGACGCATTATGGGCCTATAGAACTGCATATAAAAATCCTATGGGTATGTCTCCGTATAAAATGGTATATGGAAAATCATGTCACTTACCTCTCGAACTAGAGCATAAGGTATATTGGGCTATTAAAGAGCTCAACTATGATTTCAAACTTGCCGGTGAAAAGAGGTTATTTGATATTAGCTCACTTGATGAATGGAGAACCTAAGCTTATGAAAATGCCAAGTTGTTTAAAGAAAAGGTTAAAAGATGGCATGACAAAAGGATACAAAAGTGTGAGTTTAATGTAGGTGATTATGTATTGCTATACAACTCTCGTTTAAGATTTTTTGCAGGAAGACTTCTCTCTAAATGGGAAGGCCCCTATGTTATCTAGGAGGTCTATCATTCCGGTGCCATAAAAATCAACAACTTCGGAGGCACAAATCCGAAGGTGGTAAACGGTCAGAGAATTAAACATTATATCTCAGGTAATGCCATAAATATTGAAACTAATATTATTGAAACTGTAACCCCGGAGGAATACATACGGGACACTTTCCAGAACGTATCAAACTCCGAAAAGGAATAGGTATGTGGTACGGTAAGTAAACCGATTCCAAAACAGTTTTTAAGGCAATATTTCTCCGTTTTGGAATATTTAGAAAAATAGAAAATTAAGTAGCAGTCTGGGAAGGACACGAGGGCCCCACGAGGTGGAGGGCGTGCCCTACCCCCCTGGGCACGCCCCCCTACCTCGTGAGCACCTCATGTGCCTTTCGGACTCCGTTTTCTTGCACGATACATATTCTGGTCGGTAAAAATTCACTATATATTCTCCCGAAGGTTTTGACTCCCGTATCACGCAAATATCCTCTCTTCTTGTTTTGGGTTGTTCTCTGTCAGGGTTGTCAAGGCCATGCATCATGTTGTCCCCCTCCTCCAACAACGGTGACAAAGATGCCTGGCTAATGAAGATAGAGCTGAAGAGGGAAGAACCCATGGAGATCAAAGAAGATGAAGGGATCAAGAAGGCTGCGGATAACCAAGCTCCGTCAACTGAAGACATCCTTCAACTTGATCACAACCTTCTTACCCCAACTGAGATCGAAGCTTTCCAGATGATTGAGTTAACTCGTATTCAAAACAAGTATCTCACAAGTGAAAATATTTTGTTGAAGGAGCATATCTTTGCACTGAAGGGCATTATTCGCAAGCTAGAGGACCTCTTACGCTCGATGTGCGACTATCCATCACCTCCATCTTCACCAACCAAGGAGATATAATCACCTGGGTGTGGGCACTCTCCTTGGCAACCGCCAAGCTTGGGGGAGGTGCCCCGGTATCGTATCACAATCACAACTCCTATCTTTACCGTTTTCCTTAGTTCGATCCTATCAGTAATATTTTCATCTAGTAGAATAAAGTTTATGGCATGATCTAGTTTTGAGTTTTGCCTTATGATCTCTCTATGTAATCGAGTCCGTGAGCTATATAATAAACATTAGCGTTGAGTCAAGGGCTTGATTTTCTGCTATGATCTTGGGTGAATAAAAGAAAAGAGAAAAAGAATAAGAAGAAACAAAAGTTCATATTGATCTTATTGATAGTAATGACTTCACATAGAAAGAGTGTGACGATTAAAAGTTGTTGGGAGTTGGCAGACATAACTTTGGTCATCGTTGCAATTAATAGGAAGTAATAAGGAAATAGAGGTTTCACATATAAATATACTATTATTAACATCTTTTATGATTGGAAGCACTCATCAAAATATGACATGCTAAAGAGTTGATGTTGGACAAGGAAGACAACGTAATGGGTTATGTTTTCTTATATCTGAGATAAAGTATGTTGTCATGGATCATCCAACATGTTGAGCTTGCCTTTCCCCCTCATGCTAGCCAAATTCTCAGCACCAAGTAGAGATACTACTTGTGCTTCCAAATACCTTTAAAACCAGTTTTGCCATGAGAGTCCACCATATCTACCTATCGATTGAGTAAGATCCGTCAAGTAAGTTGTCATCGGTGCAAAGAAATAAAAATTGCTCTAAATATGTATGATTAGTGTGGGAGAAATAAGCTTTATACGATCTTGTGATGTGGAAATAATAAAAGCGACGGACTGCATAATAAAGGTTCATATCACAAGGGGCAATATCAAGTGACGTTCTTTCGCATTAAGATTTTGTGCATCCAACCATAAAAGTGCATGGCAACCTCTGCTTCCCTCTGCGAAGGGCCTATCTTTTATTATTATCTTCTACCTTATGCAAGTGTCATGGTGATCTTCACCTCTCCCTTTTTCATTTTATCCTTTGGCAAGCCCAGCATGTTGGAAAGAACCTGATATATATATATATATATATATATATATATATATCTAATTGGATGTAGGGGGGCATGAGTTATTATTGTTGACATTACCCTCGAGGTAAAAGGTTGTGGGGTGAAACTATAAGCCCCTATCTTTCTCTGTGTCAATTAAAACTCCGTAACCACAAGTATTGCGTGAGTGTTAGCAACTATGAAGGACTAGATGATAGTTGATTATGTGGACTTGCTTTTTAGCTCTGACATAGACTCTTTCTGATGTTATGATAAATTGCAATTGCTTCAATGACTGAGGTTATAGTTCGTTGGTTCTCAATAAGGTTTCTGATTCATACTTTTGCATTGTGAATAGATCATCACTTGAACATAAGTAATCATATGACAATATCCATATATGTTGCTGTTATGAGAATAATCATGATGCCTTCATGTCCGTATTTTATTTTTATCGACGCCTCTACCTCTAAACATGGGGACATATTTATTGTTATCGGCTTTCGCTTGAGGACAAGCGAGGTCTAAGCTTGGGGGAGTTGATACGTCCATTTTGCATCATGCTTTTATATCGATATTTATTGCATTATGGGCTGTTATTTCACATTATGTCACAATACTTATGGCTATTCTCTCTTATTTTACAAGGTTTACATAAGGAGGGAGAATGCCGGCAGCTGGAATTCTAGGCTGGAAAAGGAGCAAATATTAGAGACCTATTCTGCACAACTCCAAAAGTCCTGAAACTCCATGGAATACCTTATAATAAATAATGAAAAATCATCACCAAAGATGAAGACCAGGGGGCCCACACCCTGTCCACAAGGGTGGGGGAGCCCCCCCCCTAGGGCATGCCCCCTACCTCGTGGGCCCCCTGGTGTCTCTCCGATGACTATCTTCTGCTATATGAAGTCTTTCGTCGAGAGAAAAAACGAGAAGCAACCTTTCGGGATGAAACTCCGCCGCCACGAGGCGAAACCATGGCGGAACCAATCTAGGGCTCCGGCAGAGCTGTTCTGCCGGGGAAACTTCCCTCCCGGAGGGGGAAATCATCACCATCGTCATCACCAACGCTCCTCTCATCGGGAGAGGGCAATCTCCATCAACATCTTCATCAGCACCATCTCATCTCAAAACCCTAGTTCATCTCTTGTATCCAATTCTTGTCTCCAAGTCCGGGATTGGTGCTAGTAGGTTGCTAGTAGTGTTAATTACTCTTTGTAGTTGATGCTAGTTGGTTTAATTAGTGGAATATCATATGTTTAGATCCTTTATGCATATTATTACCCCTCTGATTATGAACATGAATATGCTTTGTGAGTAGTTACATTTGTTCCTGAGGACAAGGGAGAAGTCTTGCTACTAGTAGTCATGTGAATTTAGTATTTGTTCGATATTTTGATGAGATGTATGTTGTCTAACCTCTAGTGGTGTTATGTGAACGTCGACTACATAACACTTCACCATTATTTGGGCCTATAGGAAGGCATTGGGAAGTAATAAGTAGATGATGGGTTGCTAGAGTGACAGAAGCTTAAACCCTAGTTTATGCGTTGCTTCGTAAGGGGCTGATTTGGATCCATATGTTTCATGCTATGGTTAGGTTTACCTTAATACTTTTTTTGTAGTTGCGATGCTTGCAATAGAGGTTAATCATAAGTGGGATGCTTGTTCAAGTAAGAACAGCACCCAAGCACTTGTCCACCCAAATGTCAAATTATCAAAGTACCGAACGCGAATCATATGAACGTGATGAAAACTAGCTTGACGATATTCCCATGTGTCCTCGGGAGCGCTTTTCCTTATATAAGAGTTTGTCCAGGCTTGTGCTTTGCTACAAAAAGGATTGGGCCACCTTGCTACACTTTATTTACTTTTGTTACTTGTTGCTCGTTACAAATTATCTTATCACAAAACTATATGTTACCACTTATTTCAGTACTTGCAGAGAATACCTTGCTGAAAACCGCTTATCATTTCCTTCTGCTCCTCGTTGGTTTCGACACTCCTACTTATCGAAAGGACTATGATAGATCCCCTATACTTGTGAGTCATCACAAGGTCAGGCGCACTGACTGTGCTAATCCGCGCCAAGGCATGGATTCCAGATCTTGAACTGGCAGATATTGGCCAAGGCTATCCCGGCATAAAGGAAGACGGTTCAGAATTCAATAATGATGATCTCCGAAGGCTGACAAGGGAACGGTGACCCATAGCGAGCAAATTGGCGGATGAAACGGATCTGTCTCATTACCAGCCGGTTTATGATGCTGATCAGAAAAGATATCCTGCGCCAACACATGATGTAGAAGATCTTGTTCCGCCAATTCGTAAGCACACTTATGCCCCTGACATTGATCCTTCCACACTTATAAGTGAAGAAGCCGTGTTCCAAGCTTTAACTGGAATTGATTGGACAACGATTGATTTCCAGCCACTTGGTAGAGAGGAGGAGGATGTACCGACTCAAGATGACCCTCAATCTTCCAGTCGTCCTGGTGATGAATCCTGAACCGGAGGCCAGTTTAGTCTGTCGCAGCCTACCATTATGTACTGAAACAATTATCCAGTGTGGGCATTAAAACACCTTGTAATAGGCTAGTTCAAACACTTGTCTGTTATGCCATCGAGCATACTTGTTTTGCTTGATACTGACAACTCGCCATGCTTTTGGGATCTTTATTATATGAATAATTCGAAGTGGATGTATTTTAACTTGTTCCTGCAGACAAGAGATTGAAGGGGTCCTGGCGGTTTACGCTGGATGGGTTATGATGCCCAAATATATAGGCTAGGTGTAAAGCCCGGGCTGTTTAAAAACAACCAGATATAAAATAAAGAATACATATTACCTCGTTGTTTGACCCATGGCTATTATAAAAGGGTGATGACACCAAGCTGGAGTATAGATGACTCCTTCCCGGTTGTCGGTTTACGATACAACAGTACCGGGTTATGATAAACACCGGTTTTATCCATACAATATTGGTGACTTGTAGTCAAAACCAGACCGGAACAATAAAGGCCGGATGATAACTGATCATGTACTAACAATTTAGCATTATAAGCCATGCCGGGTTGTAATAAACACTGGTTTATCAGAAAACACTTATGAAATTTATCAAAAGAGAAGGAACACTTTGCAAAAAATACAAGAAGAATATGCGAGGCTTTTCATGGGCTGCCAGGCCACTGAGTTAAACCATTTTACAAAGCCTTTTAAGATGGACCTCAATCTTTAACCAATCATCGTTTTAACTTTGACAAGTTCAGGGTCTATGAGATTGACTTGTCGACCGTTTGATGGGTCATACCAGGTTTACCTGGATGGAGTGGCTTACTTAAAGAGGCAGGATAACTCGGGGTTTTAGGTGAATACACCTGGCTTCCAAGCCTGGCTTGATAGCCTATTACATGGGTGTAGACTCTTTGTTCTTTGAGAAGCAAAGAGCCCGCAAGCAATATTTGAGCTGTGCTCAGTGGGTGCCTATGTTTGAGCTGTGCTGGTGCAACACTCTCTTTTGCCCCACATAATGTCCTTTTGGCCTTAAGCCTACCAAGAGTTGTAGCTATGGTGTGAATACAACCAAGCTCCGGAACACTTAGGATAGCTGGCATGTGTCCTTCTTCGTTCCTGTGTCTGCCCCTTCAGGGAAATGTCATGCGGTGTCTATCGGAGTCCTGCTAGCCTGCTACAGCCCGGATTCTTCGGGGTCCTGTTAGCCCAGCTGCTATAGCCCGGATTCACTCGCTGATGACCGACACGTTCATTGCTGGGTCATGTATGCATGTCCCTGTAAGTTGGTGCCACTTTGGGTTTACGACTAGTCATGTCAGCCCGGATTCTCTATCATATGGATGCTAGCGACACTATCATATACATGAGCCAAAAGGCACAAACGGTCCCGGGCCAGGTAAGGTGGCACCCGTGGGAATACCGTGCGTGAGGCCGCAAAGTGATATGATGAGTTACATGCTAGATCGATGTGACTTACGATCGGGGTCCCGACACGCCCCCACTGGATTCCCCGTCCAATAGGTGGTGCAAGGGAGGTGTCGTCGCGGAGGGTCTCCCCCGACCAACAAGTGGTGCAAGGGATGATGAAGACATTGCCCGAAGGTGATACTTCAGTGGCCCAAGGTCCAGGTGAAAACAATGAGGGCCTTGGACAATCCGATATGCAGCCGGAGACGTATGAAAGGATCCCTTCAAAGGGTGGTCGTACTCCTATGGCAGAAGCAGGAGACCCAGATGCGCCGGATATCTTGACGAACATGCTGCGGCAGGCGTCCATCTTAGAGGAGCATCATACCTTAATGAGTGCGGTGGTTGAGAAGGTCCAGTCTGTGAAGAGCGGATTGGATGAGGCCTTTGTGAGCCTACTAAGAGGCTTCGAGGTTTGTACTGTAATATGTGCAATTGTGTTTTATTCGGAAAATACATATGTGTATAGATAGTAGCCCCTAAGACTCAGGTTGGCTTCCCATGGGAGGCGAACGGAGGATCAAGAAGAATCATTCAAGGACTAATCTGATTAATTTGAACACAGGTTGCTTCCCACTGGCTACTTCTCAGACTACGGATATTGACGAGCTGCAACAGAATCTTGATATGGCCGGGGTGACATTGCATTAATCAACGTGCGTCTTGACGAATCGCAAGGTATGTATTCGGGGCAATCCCTTCACATACATTTTTGTGATATAAGCATGATGCTGAAATTTATATACTGTAATATGCATGACTACAGACGGTGCTGCCGCTGTTGAAACTCTTCAGGCGGAGCTGGCCCGGGCCAAGGAGGAGGCCCGGTGTGGTAATGCGGCTGCTGAAAAGGCATCGGCTGAGTTAAAAGCCGAACGAGCTGCTCGGCGTCAAGACGACGAGAAGATATCCACGATGGCGGTCGAACTAAAAAATGCTGCTCGCCGCTATTTACTCCTTGAGAAGGAGAATGAAGCCAAAACGTCTGAAGTTGACAAGGCCTTACGAGAGGCGAGAGAAGCGCGGTCTTAATCCAGAGCCGCCCGTGAGAAGATCCGGCAAGCTAGGGAGATTGCGGCTGGTGAGCCATTTTTGCTACAGACTAAATTCGGGGTTCTGAAGTATGCTCGGTTGAACCAATTGTGGAGTTCTCCGGACAAGTTTTTACACTTGCCAAAGAGTTCTTTAGATGCGGCGCAGTTTTACCAGGCGTGATAGGGGTATGCAACAGAGAAGCTTTTCTGGTCACAATTCAGTGTGTCGAAGCGCCCCCTGTTGCTAAATGAGGAGATGTCCTAGTAGGCCGAGCTTCATAGGATATTCAGCGTTGCCATGAAGAACATCATAACCCGGTTATGGCCAACTGAGCCTTTTCCGAATAGTTACTTCGGCTTGGTGCAACGGCTTGTTGATGCGGTGCCATGTATCGACGTTGTGAAGCGGTCGGTGTGCATCAAGAGTGCACGGATGGCCTTTGCTCGAGTCAAGACCTTCTGGGGGAAGATGAAGGCCATCGATATTGCAGTGAAGAGTCCACCCAAGGGCAAGGACCACCAAGAACCGGAGCATTATTTTGAAGACATCCTAGTGGCTGCCCGCTTGATAGAGGGTCAGTACTCGAAAGACATAATGTTCGAGTGAGGTGTATGAGAATTGTAGGAGATAATTTTATAGTTAATCTGTTTTTATATATTGCTCGAAAGTTTGTATTCCTCCTATGCGGCCGTTTTAATATAATCTGAAAGTTTTACAGTCGTCGGCTTCAGCACCCTCGTGGAAAGTATGGGGGTGTTTGGAAAAGCATTTGATCACTCTTGACCCAACGTCTTGGTCCGTGAAGGAGTTGCCAATGCGGCGAACCAGGCAACCAGACTATAGGGCGTTAACACTTTCACATAGCCATAGGAGTTTTATGGTGGGTCTACAACATAGCCCCTTGTATGTATGTGGCTTATACATACGATGCGTGTACATATTTGACCGAAAAGAGGTCCTTCATGTGACACGGAGGAATCGCCAGAGATTTCGTTAAGTCATCGACTGGTTGACCAGCTCTCGCCGCATCATGACAGTCAGTTTTCGGCTTTCTCTACTAAGGTGCTGAGCTAGGTGAACCGGAAGCACAATCGCAGTACTTCTCCCTTTACTACCCTAGCCGATAGAGCGGAACGTAGGATAGCAAGCACAGGAGCCGGGCAACCCAACTATTGACCGAAGACATGATTCGGAGCTGATGCATATAAGGCCAAACTCGCGATGCCGAGGTATGCTGAAAAAGCTGTTTGGACTTTGTTGGCAACTCAATTGTTCCCGTACCGAGCCCCTGGCAAGTTTAAGCCGGGGTATATATGTGAAACAACCATAGGTATTGTATTCAGTTGTGGAAAGACGCGGATAAATAATACTAGTAATGTGAACTGGGACCTGAGCGATATGCCAAAGATTACTTGATATATATAAAGGCCACGACCCCGGCTATTTGATATGCTCTGGGTTGAAGGCAGAGGAAAAAGGCATGTTACAGGCTCAAAAAAGAGTGCGGTCTACAAAAAGTTATTTTGGACCTCCCGTCGCATGTCTGCGCCGCCTGTCCTCGGTGAGGGGGATCCTTGAAGGAAGTAGCCTCACAGGTGAGTGTACGGATCCGAACTCCGATAGAGTCGGTTTTAGATGTTTCTCCTTTGCACCACCTATTTTTAAGAGGTAATGAAGAAAAAAAGGAAAGTAGATAAAAAATGTTACTGGAGTGCTTGCAGACTTGTCCGTATTATGCTTCCGCCAACGCCCATGGTATCTTAAGTGTGCAGTATAGTTTTAACGGGTACATGAGATGGGCAACGGAAGCCGAACTGCTATCTCTGCTCTGGATTTGATCGATCTTCGGGGGGAAATTGCTTCTGGCCCTCGGCACTTGGCTGGTGAACCGCTCCGTCGTCCTATTGCCTGCCAGCCCCCTTCCCTTGTGTTCAACGTTGAGCTTGCCGGCCTGCTTGAGGACCCAACAGTTTATGTTAGTATGATTAGCTAGTTTATTGGGGTGGGCATGAATCTGGCAGGTTTGGTCCACTATCCTGTCTAGGTTGAATGGTCTGTCTCTGTTCGCCTTGAATGGCTTTTTCCGTTGACGAGGCTTAGGATTGCTGAATCCGGCGTTGACCGATGTGTCGCGTGATCTTTCATTATCATTGCGACTGTTGTGTTTACTTTGTCGTGGCTTGCTGTTGCCGTCTCGGATTTCGGAAGTGCCCGAGTCGCTGGCGCTGTAGCTTCTACGAGCGAGCCAACTGTCTTCTCCCATGCAAAAGCGGGTCATTAGAGTGGTAAGGGCTGCCATGGATCTAGGTCTTTCTTGACCGAGGTGGCGTGCAAGCCATTCATCCCAGATGCTGTGTTTAAAGGCCGCAAGGGCTTCTGTGTTCGGACAGTCAACGATTTGGTTCTTTTTAACTAAGAACCTAGTCCAGAGCTGCCTAGCTAACTCTCCTGGTTGCTGGACAATGTGACTTAAGTCATCGGCGTCCGGTGGCCGGACATATGTTCCTTGGAAGGTTTCGTGAAAGACGTCCTCCAAATCTTCCCAGCTGCCAATAGAATTTTGGGGCAGACTGTTTAACCAGCGTCGAGCTGGTCCTTTGAGTTTTAGTGGTAGTTATTTGATGGCGTGAAGGTCGTCCCCATGGGCCATGTGATATGGAGGAGGAAGTCTTTGATCCATACCGTGGGATCCGTTGTTCCATCGTATGATTCAATATTCATAGTTTTAAACCCGTCTGGGAATTGATGCTCCATTTCTTCGTCTTGAAGCAGAGAGGGTGCGCGATGCCTCTATGTTGGGCCACACTGCGGCGTACCTCCGATGGAGTCCGTTTACGGTTTTCGGCCCGGGTGTGGCTAGGTTTTTCACGTCCGAATAAGTGGCCGTCGTCGCATGTCGAGGTATGTCCTTGCGATCTGTAGGTCGCTCTTAGGTGTCCTGCTCTGCTACCCGTGTCTTGATGACGGTCGTGTGCACAACCCCGAGCTGTTTTGTTCTTGCCTTTATGGCAAGGTGGGGCGGTCTGGTGTTCGGCTTGAGTTGCCGCTTTACCTGGACCAAGTTGTGGTTGACCTGACGTCTTGTGCGATAATGGCGCGGGCCCGAGCACCCTGTCGTCGCCCTGGGGTAGCGATCTATTCTTCGGGTAGCTTTTGGCTGGGCCACTAAGGCAGTATTCCTCGGCGGCTAGGACTTCGGTCCATCTATCATTGAGCAGATCTTGGTCGGCTTGAAGTTGCTGCTCCTTCTTTTTCAGGGTCCTTGCAGTGGCTATTAGTTGGCGCTTGAAGCGCTCCTGCTCAAGGGGTTCCTCAGGCACAATAAAGTCCTTGGTGCCAAGGCTCACCTCATCCTCAGAGAGCGGAAGGTAATTGTTGTCCTCTGAATCTTCGTACTTGGCCTGCTTACCAGGGCTAACCTGCCCATCTTCCCGTTCATCTTGGTCATTAGCTGTATCAACAGGGTCTTCGCTGTCTTCGGCATTGTCGTCCATACCGTCAGTGTTCTCGGAGTCGAAATCAAGTGTATGTGTCGAATCCTCGACCGTGGCTATGAAGTGGGTGGTGGGTGGGAAGCAAAATTCTCCACTGCCAGCCCCTGGATCGAGCCGGATATAGTTCGGCTGTGAGTCCTCTGTCAAGGATAGGTTCTTTAACGAGTTTAGCACATCGCCCAAAGGTGAGTACTGGAAGATGTCTGCGGCGCTGAATTCGGAGATCGATAAACGATCAAGCTCGGCGTCCGCGGGTTCACGTGGTTCGGAACTTACGGCCAGAGACAAGTCCGGAGTTCCGGTGACGAAGACATCATGAGAGGTGGAGTCTATGTGCAGCTCCAACACAGTGGAATCTGTGGCCTCCGTAGTGGGATCAATCCGCCCGTCCTTGGATGGCACGGCTTGCTCCGGATCTAGGGCAAGAGCGGTTATAGGAGCAATCTCCTAGATGCGGCCAGATGGCAGATTTAGGTCATGATCATTTGGGTGACCAGGAGCGGCTGCCATGGTCTCGAATCCGACGAAGATCATGTCTCCATGGATGTCCGCAATGTAGTTCAAGCTCCCGAATCTGACCTGATGGCCAGGGGCGTAGCTTTCGATCTGCTCCAGATGGCCAAACGAGTTGGCCCACAGTGCGAAGCCACCGAACACGAAGATCTGTCCGGGGAGGAAGGTTTCTCCTTGGACAACGTCATTATTGACGATCGAAGGGGCCATCAAACCTTTTAGCGACAACACAGAGGAACTCTCAATGAAAGCACCAATGTCAGTGTCAAAACCGGCGGATCTCGGGTAGGGGGTCCCAAACTGTGCGTCTAAGGTCGATGGTAACAGGAGACAAGGGACATGATGTTTTACCCAGGTTCGGGCCCTCTCTATGGAGGTAATACCCTACGTCCTGCTTGATTGATATTGATGAATAGGAGTATTACAAGAGTTGATCTACCTCGAGATCATAATGGCTAAACCCTAGAGGCCTAGCTTGTATGGCTATGATAATGAGTGTCCTATGCGGACTAAGTCCTCCGGTTTATATAGACACTGGGAGGATCTAGGGTTATACAAGGTCGGTTACAAAGAAGGGAATCTACATATCTGGTCGCCAAGCTTGCCTTCTACGCCAAGGGGAGTCCCATCCAGACACGGGTGCAGTCTTCGGTCTTCGTATCTTCACAGCCCATCAATCCGGCCCATGGCTAACAGGCCGGACGCCCGAGGACCCCTTAGTCCAGGACTCCCTCAGTAGCCACCTTAAGTTTCCCTTAGTTAAATATTAACTCTCACATCTTTCATGAATCTCACTGTAATGCCCCGGATACGACTTTCCATATTTGTATCTCCGACTCTTGTCTTTTCCGGAGATGCGATATGAGATTCCCTTTGTGGTTGGGTTTTTGTCTTTGTTTTGCTTTTTGTTCATGTCATGCATTTCATATCATGTCATCATGTGCGTCGCATTTGCATTCGTGTTCATCTCATGCATCCGAACCTTTTCCCCGTTGTCCGTTTCGCAATCTGACACTCCCACATGCACCCCGCGCACCCCTCTTGTCTCTTTTCATGAGCGGGAGTTGAAAGTTCTCAGAATGGGCCGAGATTTGTCAAGTGGCCTCGGTACACCACCGGTAGACCGCCTGGCAAATTTTGTTCCATTTGGAGGCCGTTTGATTCCCCAATGGCTAACAGGGCAACCGCAAAAGCCTCTTGTGTGTTGCAGCCCAACACCCCTCCAAAACAGCCCAATAACACATCTAAACCATCTCCATGTCCTCTGTCGTCGGATCATGATCGTGTGGGCGAAAACCGCACCTCATTTGGACACTCCTACCTCCATCTACATATATACATATATATGTGCCCCTCCTCGAAAATTCACGGATGAAACCCTAGATCCACTCCTCCATCGTGCATCCGGACGCGTCCGCGCCGAGCCAGACATGTCCACCGCCATCTCCACGTCACCCGGCCAATCCGAGGCAGCCACGTTAGCTCCAACCACCCCAGCGTCCAACCCCGCCATGCCACGTGTCCCGCGCGACCTCGCCGGCTCCCCGCTACAGCGCAGCCCACGCGAGACTCGGGGAACCCAGATCGGGGCCCGCTGGAGCTCATTTGGGCCCGGGGCAACCGCCGCCCAATCTCGAGATCCTCCGCTCGCCTGGCTCCTCGCGCCCCTCGTCTCGAGCCGTACCTCGCCACTGACCATCTCCGCACGCACCGCCTCCCGCCGTCGTACACTGCCATCGTGCACCGCCTCGCCTCCCGCGTTGTGCCACTGGAGCAGCTCACCTCACCGCCCAGTCCCCGCCTCGCCATCGCCGTTCTCCGCCGAGGCCACCGCTTCACCGCGCTTGCCACCTGGATCTGGCCTTCGCCCTTGTCGCCGGTCACCGCCTGAGCTCCTACCGGCCTCGAGCTCGCCGGAGTTCCACCACAGCCATTACCGGCCCCGGTTCCGTCAGATCTGTACGATGCCGTCCTAGCACGGCCACATCCACCGATCCAAACAGCGCCACGCATCCTGCATCTCCTCGTCCTGCTCCGCTCCATCCTCCTTTTCCCGAGGTCCAATTTCAACTAAGTCCCGAAAATCCCTGATATTTTGATGTCCTCTTCATCATGTCACTTATCCGTGCTCGGTGCTCCGATTCATGAATATGATATGTCAAATTGTTCGTCTCGTTGAGCTCTTCATGTTAGAAACACTTACATGCATGTTACTGCCCATTATGATGCCTTTTTCATTGATGCAAGAGTGCTATAAAATGTTAGCTGCTGGTACTTATCAGATCATGGTGTTTTGTCATTTTTGTTGCATTTGATGTGTGCATCATATGAGCATGAGGTCTACATAAGTTTTGAACTACATCATGCCATCTTTACAGGGGTGCAAGTCTTGTATTTTTGTGATCTATGTTGTGACTAGAAAAAGCATGCAAACTAGGGTCCATGATGTTGCAGTTTCCAGGGACTTAGGATTTTGCCAAGTCATTTTCCTGTTGTTATTTTGATGCCATGTAAACTTGATGCTACATTGCGATCCATGATTATTTTTGGATACTTCAGTAAGGTTGTTTTGAACTTGTGGTTATGCTCTATCCATTCATGCCCCTGGTTGAAATTATGGAGTGATCTAGCATGTCATTCGCTTGCTCTACTTTTGCTATAAAATGTTCCTGGCAGAATGTTAGCATGTTAATCAATATTGCCATGGTTGTTGCTACTAATCCATGCATCCTATGAACTTGCTCTTGCCATGGTTAGCTTCATGAACATGTCATCTTGCTGTAGGTATGATTTTTTTTGTCATTCAAGGCTTTGTGATGAGTGGTTTGAGATCGCAAAGTTGCCTTCATAATTCTGGTTATGACATGCTCTGTTTTTCTGCTAAGTCTAAAACTGATAATAAAACTTGCTATGTTTACATGGGTGCCATGAAATCTTCTGTGCCTTTTTGGCTCATGTTCAGTAAGGGACTTTTTATCTATGCTTTTAGTAGAATCATGTCGTGCCTTTATTTTCCATGATATGTTCATGTAGCATGTTGTTTGCTTGATCTAAACAGTGCTTCCTGATGTTGTTTTTGACATGTTAGTATTTTCACTAAGTCTGTGAAGCTGATATCTTATGCACTTTTGCCATGCTTGTTTGAACCTGCTCTAGTGTGATTTAGCCGTAGCTAAGTGTTAATGTTTTGTCAAGCATATCGTTTACATCACTGCCATATGCTTTGTTGCTATGTTGGAGTGCAGTAGCCTAGTTTCTTGTTGCATTCTAAGTGCCATCGTGCTGTTAACCGCAGAATTCTGTCATTCTTATTTTGCTTGCCATTTGCAAATCGTGCATCCGTTTCCAGTGATCTTTATATCGATTTCAACCAGAATCATCTTATCTTTCCAGCGGCATACTTGGTTTGCCAAGTTGATGCCTTGTTCATTATTTCCCTTCCGGAGCACGCATATGCATTGCATATCATATCTTGCATATCATGCCATGTATTGCATCATGTTGCTTGTGCATTGCACCGTGATTGATTGTTGTTCCATTGCTTGTGTTCTTGATTTGGGTAGAGCAAGGAGACGAGTATGTGAACGAGGAACCTGTTGAGTATGCTAACGAGGATCAAGCTTTCGACAACTCTGAGAACATTGCAGGCAAGATGACCATACCCTCGAAATCACTTTTATGTTTGCTTGCTAGTTGTTCGCTCTATCGTTATGTCACGCTACCTACCACTTGTTATATCATGCCTCCCATATTGCCACGCCAAGCCTCTGACCCACCTTTCCTAGAAAACCGTTGTTTGGCTATGTTACCGCTTTTGCTCAGCCCCTCTTATAGCGTTGCTAGTTGCAGGTGAAGATGAAGGTTGTTCCATGTTGGAACATGGATATTGTTGGGATATCATTATTATCTCTTATTTATTTTAATGCATCTATATACTTGGTAAATGGTGGAAGGCTCGGCCTTATGCCTGGTGTTTTGTTCCACTCATGCCGCCCTAGTTTCCGTCATACCGATGTTATGTTCCTTGATTTTGCGTTCCTTACGCGATTGGGTGTTATGGGAACCCATTGACAGTTCGCTTTGAATAAAACTCCTCCAGCAAGGCCCAACCTTGGTTTTAACATTTTCCACCTAAGCCTTTTTCCCTTGGGTTCTACGGACTCAAGGGTCATCTTTATTTTAAACCCCCGGGCCAGTGCTCCATAAAGATGACCCTTGACTCAAGGGACACTTAGGCTGCATTCACGTTAAATAGGGCACCATCTAAATCCATTGACATGACACCATATGAACTGTGGTTTGGCAAGAAACCTAAGCTGTTGTTTCTTAAAGTTTGGGGCTGCGATGCTTATGTGAAAAAGCTTTAACCTGATAAGCTTGAACCCAAATCATAGAAATGTGTCTTCATAGGATACCCAAAGGAAACTGTTGGGTACACCTTCTATCACACATCCGAAGGCAAGATATTTGTTGCTAAGAATGGATCCTTTCTAGAGAAGGAGTTTCTCTCGAAAGAAGTGAGTGGGAGGAAAGTATAAATTGATGAGTTAATTGTACCTTCTCCCGAATTGGAAAGTAGTTCATCACAGAAATCAATTCCAGTGATGCCTACACCAATTAGTGAGGAAGTTAATGATGATGATTATGAAACATCAGATCAAGTTACTACCGAACCTCGTAGGTCAACCAAAGTACATCCTACACCAGAGTGGTATGGTAACCCTGTTATAGAAGTCATGTTGCTAGACCATGATGAACCTACAAACTATGAGGACGCGATGATGATCCCAGATTCCGCAAAATGACTTGACGGCATGAAATCTGAGATGGGATCCATGTATAAGAACAAAGTGTGGACTTTTGTTGACTTGCCCGATGATCGGCAAGCCATAGAGAATAAATGGATCTTCAAGAAGAAGACTAACGTTGATGGTAATGTTACTATCTACAAAGCTCGACTTTTTGCGAGAGGTGTTCAACAAGTTCAAGGAGTTGACTATGATGAGACCTTCTCACTCGTAGCGATGCTTAGGTCTGTTCGAATCCTGTCAGCAATTGCCGCATTTTATGATTATGAAATTTGGCAAATGGATGTCAAAACTACAATCCTTAATGGATTTCTTAAAGAAGAGTTGTATATGATGCAACCTGAAGGTTTTTTCGATCTTAAAGGTGCTAACAAGGTATGCAAGCTCCAGCGATCCATTTATGGACTGGTGTGAGCCTCTCAGAGTTGGAATATACGCTTTGATAGTGTGATCAAAGCATATGGTTTTATAGAGACTTTTGGAGAAGCCTGTATTTACAAGAAAGTGAGTGGGATTTTTGTAGCATTTCTGATATTATATGTGGATGACATATTGTTGATTGGAAATAATATGGAATTTCTGGATACCATAAAAGAATACTTGAATAAGAACTTTTCAATGAAAGACCTCGGTAAAGCTGCTTATAAATTGGGCATCAAGATCTATAGAGATAGATCAAGACGCTTAATTGGACTTTCACAAAGCACATACCTTGATAAAGCTTTGAAGAAGTGCAAATGGATCAGTCAAAGAAAGGGTTCTTGTCTGTGTTACAAGGGGTGAAGTTCAGTCAGACTCAATGCCCGACCATTGCAGAGGATAGAGAGAAAATAAAAGTCATTCCCTATGCCTCAGCCATAGGTTCTATCATGTATGCAATGTAGTGTGCCAGACCTGATGTGTGCCTTTCTATAAGTTTAGCAGGGAGGTACCAAAGTAATCCAGGAGTGGATCACTGGACAGTGGTCAAGAACATCCTGAAATACCTGAAAAGTACTAAGGATATGTTTCTCGTTTATGGAGGTGACAAAGAGCTTGTCGTAAATGGTTATGTCGATGCAAGCTTTGACACTGATCCGGATGACTCTAAGTCACAAACCGGATACATATTTATATTGAATGGTGGAGCTGTAAGTTGGTGCAGTTCCATGCAGAACATCGTGGCGGGATCTATGTGTGAAGCGGAGTGCATAGCTGCTTCGGAAGAAGCAAAACGAAGGAGTCTGGATAAAGGAGTTCATATATGATCTAGGTGTAATACCTAGTGCGTAGGGTCCAATGAAAATCTTTTGTGACAATACTAGAGCAATTGCCTTAGCGAAGGAATCCAGATTTCACAAGACAACCCAACATATCAAGAGACACTTCAATTCCATCTGCGATCCAGTCAAGGAGGGAGACATAGAGATTTGCAAGATACATACAGATCTAAATGTTGCAGAACCATTGACTAAGCCTCTTCCACGAGCAAAACATGATTAGCACCAAGACTCCATGGGTGTTAGAATCATTACTATGTAATCTAGATTATTGACTCTAGTGCAAGAGGGAGACTGAAGGAAATATGCCCTAGAGGCAATAATAAATTTTTTTATTTATATTTCCTTATATCATGATAAATGTTTATTATTAATGTTAGAATTGTATTAACCGGAAACTTAGTACATGTGTGAATACATAGACAAAATAGAGTGTCCCTAGTATGCCTCTACATGACTAGCTCGTTAATCAAAGATGGTTAAGTTTCCTGGCCATGGACATGTGTTGTCATTTGATGAATGGGATCACATCATTAGATAATGATGTGATGGACAAGACCCATCCGTTAGCTTAGCACAATGATCATTAAGTTTTATTGCTATTGCTTTCTTCATGACTTATACATATTCCTCTGACTATGAGATTATGCAACTCCCGAATACCAGAGGAACACCTTGGGTGCTATCAAACGTCACAACATAACTGGGTGATTATAAGGATGCTCTACAGATGTCTCCGAATGTGTTTGTTGGGTTGGCATAGATTGAGATTAGGATTTGTCACTCTGAGTATCAGAGAGGTACCACTGGGCCCTCTCGGTAATGCACATCACTATAAGCCTTGCAAGCAATGTGACTAATGAGTTAGTTTCGTGATGATGCATTACTGAATGAGTAAAGATACTTACCAGTAATGAGATTCAACTAGGTATGATGATACCAATGATCAAATCTCGGGAAAGTAACATACCGATAACAAAGGGAATAACATATGTTGTTATTGCGGTTTAACCGATAAAGATCTTCGTAGAATATGTAGGAACCAATAAGAGCATCCAGGTTCCGCTATTGGTTATTGACTGGAGTTGTGCCTCGGTCATGTCTACATAGTTCTCTAACCCATAGGGTCCGCACTCTTAAAGTTCGATGACGATTTGTATTATGATTTATGTGTTTTGGTGACCGAAGTTTGTTCGGAGTACTAGATGAGATCATGGACATGACAAGGAGTCTTGAAATGTTCGAGAGGTAAAGATTCATATATTGGAAGGTAGTATTCGGACATCGGAATGGTTTCCAAGTGATTCGGGTATTTTACCGGAGTACCGGGGGGTTACCGGAACCCCCCGTGGGAAGTATTGGGCCTAGATGGGCCTTAGTGGAGAGAGAGGAGGGCCGCAGGGGGTGGCCGCCCCCCCCTTTCCCTCTCCCTCTCCCACGCCATCATTTTCCCTCCGGTGAAGAAAGGAAAAGGGGGGGGGGGCGAATCCTACTGGGAGTAGAGTCCTAGTAGGACTCCCCCCATGGCGCACGCCCCCTGGCAGGTCGCGTCATCCTCCCCTCCTTTATATACGGGGGCAGGGGGCACCCCATAGCACATCAATTGTTCTCTTATCCATGTGCAATGTCCCCCTCCATAGTTACTCCTCCGGTCATAGTGTCGTAGTGCTTAGGCGAAGCCCTGCGCGGATCACATCACCATCACCGTCACTACGCTGTCGTACTGATGGAACTCTCCCTCAACCCCCTGCTGGTCCAAGAGTTCGAGGGACCATCTAGCTGAACATGTGTTGAACTCGGAGGTGTCGTATGTTCGGTACTAGATCAGTTGGATCGTGAAGACGTTCGACTACATCAACCGCGTTAACCGAACGCTTCCGCTATCGGTCTACGAGGGTACGTGGACACACTATCCCCCTCTCATTGCTATGCATCTCCTAGATAGATCTTGCGTGATCGTAGGAATTTTTTTGAAATTGCATGCTACGTTCCCCAACAGGCGCTACATGTACATCGACTTCTAGCTCCCAGCAAGGGCGGCTAGAAGTGATTGTATCTTGTGGACAGTAGGACGCGATGTTGGGCATTGACGGTCCCTCTCCCCCTCCTCTCCACAATTTTTCATCAATCTAATGGCATTTGGTGCAAAAGTCATTCTAGCGTGGATGGCCTTGCCGGAGCATGCTTGCCGGGGCGTTAATCAACGGATTTGCACCGGCGACTTACTCAGGATTTCCCTAGGCAGGGCAAACGTTGAACCGAGTATCGCGCGGTCTCATCGACGTCGATGACGCTAAACCCAGAGTAGCTCAATTGTCAATAAGTGAGAGTGGCAGAGAGAGAAGCCTGGTACCCTTACGCATCGCTCCTTTTTCCCGAACGGGATTCGCAGGGCGTTCTGGCCGAGCCGATCCATTCGGGTGGCACAGTTGCCCTTGTCACTAGCTTCCGTTGCCGCTATGATCACAGCGTGCAGTAATGGTAGAGAGTGGACGAGGCCGGTGTGGGAGCAACGTCGCCCTCCCCCTTCGGTCCTAGCCATTCCCTCGGGTGCCACGAGTGGTGACGCCGTTGAAGATGAAAAATGGCAATGAAGATGACGCTGCTACCTCTTGAGCACTGCATTGGATTTCCCCGAAGAGGAGAGGATGATGCAGCAAAGTAGCGTAAGTATTTCCCTTAGTTTTTGAGAACCAAGGTATCGATCCAGTAGGAGTCTATGCGCGAGTCCCTTGTACCTACATAAAAACACTAGCTCAATGCAACCAACGCGCTTAGGGTTTGTCAATCCCTTCACGGTCACTTATGAAAGTGAGATCTGATAGAGATGATAAATAATAATTTTGGTATTTTTGGTATAGATATGCAAAGTAAAAAGTAAAAGCAAAGTAAAAGCAAAGCAATAATAAAGTGATGGAGATTGATATGATGAGAAAGAGACCCGGGGGCCATAAGTTTCACTAGTGGCTTCTCTCAAGAGCATAAGTATTCTATGGTGGGTGAACAAATTACTGTTGAGCAATTGACAGAATTGAGCATAGTTATGAGAATATGTAGGTATGATCATGTATATAGGTATCACGTCCGAGACAAGTAGACCGACTCCTGCCTGCATCTACTACTATTACTCCACTCATCGACCGCTATCCAGCATGCATCTAGAGTATTAAGTTAAAAACAGAGTAACGCCTTAAGCAAGATGACATGATGTAGAGGGATAGTTTCATGCAATATGATAAAAACACCATCTTGTTATCCTCGATGGCAACGATACAATACGTGCCTTGCTGCCCCTTCTGTCACTGGGAAAGGACACCACAAGAGCGAACCCAAAGCTAAGCACTTCTCCCATGGCAAGAACAACCAATCTAGTAGGCCAAACCAAACTAATAATTCGAAGAGACTTGCAAAGATAACCAATCATACATAAAAGAATTCAGAGAAGATTCAAATATTATTCATAGATAGACTAGATCATAAACCCACAATTCATCGGTCTCAACAAACACACCGCAAAAAGAAGATTACACCGAATAGATCTCCACAAGAGAGGGGGAGAACATTGTATTGAGATCCAAAAAGAGAGAATAAGCCATCTAGCTACTAACTATGGACCCGTAGGTCTGAAGTAAACTACTCACACTTCATCGGAGGGGCTTGGATGATGATGTAGAAGCCCTCCGTGATCGATGCCCCCTCCGGCGGAGCTCCGGAACAGGCCCCAAGATGGGATATCATGGGTACAAAAAGTTGCAGCGGTGGAATTAGGTTTTTGGCTCCATCCCCGATCGTTTGGGGGTACGTAGGTATCTATAGTAGGAAGAAGTACGTCGGTGGAGCTTCGAGGGGCCCACGAGGCAGGGGGCGCGCCCTAGGGGGGGCGCCCTCCACCCTCGTGATCGCCTTGTGGCTTTCTTGACGGAGGGTCCAATTCTCCTGGATCTTATCTGATGAGAAAATCACGTTTCCAAAGGTTTCATTCCGTTTGGACTCCGTTTGATATTCTGTTTCTCCGAAACACTGAAATAGGCAAAAAACAGCAATTCTGGGCTGGGCCTTCGGTTAATAGGTTAGTCCCAAAAATAATATAAAAGTGGAAAATAAAGTCCAAAACAGTAGATAATATAGCATGGAGCAATCAAAAATTATAGATACGTTGGAGACGTATCAAGCATCCCCAAGCTTAATTCCTGCTCGTCCTCGAGTAGGTAAATGATAAAAAGAGAATTTTTGATGCGGAGTGCTACTTGGCATAATTTTAATGTAATTCCTCTTAATTGTGGTATGAATATTCAGATTCGAAAGAGTCAAGACAAAAGTTCATATTGACATCAAAATGATAATACTTCAAGCATACTAACTAAGCAATTATTTCTTCTCAAAATAACATGGCCAAAGAAAGTTCATCCCTACAAAATCATATAGTTTAGTCATGTTTCATTTTCGTCACACAAGAATGCTCTCATCATGCACAACCCCGATGACAAGCCAAGCAATTGTTTCATACTTTAGTAATCTCAAACCTATAAACTTTCATGCAATATATGAGCGCGAGCCATGGACATAGAACTATGGGTGGAATAGAATATAATGAGGGGGGTTATGTGGAGAAGACAAAAAAGGAGAAAGTCTCACATCAACGAGGCTAATCAATTGGCAATGGAGATGCCCACCGATTGATGTTAATGCAAGGAGTAAGGATTGCCATGCAACAGATGCACTAGAGCTATAAATGTATGAAAGCTCAACAAAAGAAACTAGTGGGTGTGCATACAACTTGCTTGCTCACGAAGACCTAGGGCACTTGAGGAGGCCCATTGTTGGAATATACAAGCCAAGTTCTATAATGAAAAATTCCCACTAGTATATGAAAGTGATAACATGAGAGACTCTCTACTATGAAGATCATGGTGCTACTTTGAAGCACAAGTGTGGTAAAGGATAGTAACATTGTCCCTTCTCTCTTTTTCTCTCATTTTTTTGGGCCTTCTCTTTTTTATGGCCTTTCTATTTTTTTGGGCCTTCTCTTTTTTATGGCCTTTTTTTATTTCTCACTTGGGAGAATGCTCTAATAATGATGATCATCACACTTCTATTTATTTACAACTCAATGATTACAACTTGATACTAGAACAAAGATGACTCTATATGAATGCCTCCGGCGGTGTACCGGGATATGCAATGAACCAAGAGTGACATGTACGAAAGAATTATGAACGGTGGCTTTGCCAGAAATACTATGTCAACTACATGATCATGCTAAGCAATATGACAATGATGAATGTGTCATGATTAACGGAATGATGGAAAGTTGCATGGCAATATATCTCGGAATGGCTATGGAAATGCCATAATAGGTAGGTACGGTGGCTGTTTTTAGGAAGATATAAGGAGGTTTATGTGTGAAAGAGCGTATCATATCACGGGGTTTGGATGCATCGGCGAAGTTTGCGCCAACTCTCAATGTGAGAAAGGGCAATGCATGGTACCAAAGAGGCTAGCAAGTATGGAAGGGTGAGAGTGCGTATAATCCATGGACTCAACATTAGTCATAAAGAACTCACGTACTTATTGCAAAACTCTACAAGTCATCAAAAACCTCGGCACTACACGCATGCTCCTAGGGGGATAGATTGGTAGGAAAAGACCATCGCTCGTCCCCGACCGCCACTCATAAGGAGGACAATCAAATAACACCTCATGTCAAATTTGGTGCATAACGTTTACCATACATGCATGCTACGGGACTTGCAAACTTCAACACAAGTATTTCTCAATTTCACAACTACTCAACTAGCATGCCTTTGATATTATTACCTCCATATCTCAAAACAATCATCAAGCATCAAACTTTTCTTAGTATTCAACACACTCATAAGAAAGTTTTATTATTAATCTTGCATACCAAGCATATTAGGATTTTAACAAAATTACCATGCTATTAATACTCTCAAAATAATTTAAGTGAAGCATGAGAGATCAATAGTTTCTATAAAACAAATCCACCACCGTGCTCTAAAATATATAAGTGAAGCACTAGAGCAAAACTATAAAGCTCAAAAGATATAAGTGAAGCACATAGAGTATTCTATCAAATTCCAAATCTTGTATGGCTCTCTCAAAAGGTGTGTACAGCAAGGATGATTGTGGTAGACTAAAAAGCAAAGACTCAAATCATAAAATACGCTCCAAGCAAAACACATATCATGTGGTGAATAAAAATATAGCTCCAAGTAAAGTTACTGATAGAAGTAGACGAAAGAGGGGATGCCTTCCGGGGCATCCCCAAGATTTGGCTTTTAGGTGTCCTTATATTATCTTGGGGGTGACATGGGCATCCCCAATCTTAGGCTCTTGCCACTCCTTCTTCTATAATCCATCAAATCTTTACCCAAAACTTGAAAACTTCACAACACAAAACTTAAAGTAGAAAATCTCGTGAGATCCGTTAGCGAAAGAAAACAAAATACCACTTCAAGGTACTGTAATGAACTCATTATTTACTTATATTTGTGTTATACCTACTGTATTCCAACTTCTCTATGGATTATAAACTATTTTACTAGCCATAGATTCATCAAAATAAGCAAACAACACACGAAAAACAGAATCTGTCAAAAACAGAACAGTCTGTAGTAATCTGTAGCTAGCGCAAGATCTCGAACCCCAAAAATTCTAAAATAAATTGATGGACGTGAGTAATATATCTATTAATCATATGAAAAAATAATTAACTGAAAATATCTTTCCAAATAAAAATTACAGCAGTTCTCGTGAGCGCTAAAGTTTCTGTTTTTTACAGCAAGTTCAACAAGACTTTCCCCAAGTCTTCCCAACGGTTCTACTTGTAACAAACACTAATTAAACACAAAAAACACAAACAAAACAGAGGCTAAGTAATTTAATTATTACTAAACAGGAGCAAAAACCAAGGAATAAAAAAAATTGGGTTGCCTCCCAACAAGCGCTATCGTTTAATGCCCCTAGCTAGGCATAACAAGCAATAATAGATCTAGGTATTGCCATCTTTGGTAGGCAATCCATAAGTGGCTCTCATGATAGATTCATATGGTAATTTTATTTTATTTCCAGGGAAGTGTTCCATGCCCTTTTTTAATGTAAATTGAAATCTAATATTCCCTTCCTTCATATCAATAATTGCACCAACCATTCTAAGAAAAGGTCTACCAAGAATAATAGGGCAAGAAGGATTGCAATCCATATCAAGAACGATAAAATCTATGGGAACATAATTCCTATTTGCAACAGTAAGAACATCATTAATTCTTCCCATAAGTTACTTAATAGTGGAAACCGCAAGATGCAAGTTTATAGAGCAATCATTAAAATCACGGAAATCTAGCAAATCACACAAAGTTTTGGGAATAGTAGAGACACTAGCACCCAAATCACACAAACCATAAAACTCATAATCTTTAATTTTAATTTTAATAGTAGTTTCCCACTCATCATAAAGTTTTCTAGGGATAGAAACTTTCAACTCAAGTTTTTCTTCATAAGTTTGCATCAAGGCATCAACGATATGTTCGGTAAAGGCTTTATTTTGACTATAAGCATGAGGAGATTTTAGCACGGATTGCAACAAGGATATACAATCAATCAAAGAGCAATTTTCATAATTAAATTCCATGAAATCCAATATAGTGGGTTTATCATCATCTAGGGTTTTATTTCTTTTAATCCCACTTTTATCAATTTCATCATCAAGATCTAAATACTCCGAATTTTTAAAACACCTTCTAGGTAAAGGTGGATCATATTCAGTCCCATCATTATCAAGATTAATATTGCAAAACTAAGATTTAATAGGGGACACATCAATAACTTTTAGATCTTCATCATTATTTTCATAGGAACTAGAAGAACACGCTTTAATAAAGGCATCTTTCATAGCACGCGTCCTAGCGGTTCTTTCCTTGCACTCATCAATGGAAATTCTCATGGCTTTGAGAGACTCATTGATATCATGCTTAGGAGGAATAGATCTAAGCTTTAAAGAATCAACATCAAGAGAAATTCTATCAACGTTCCTAGCCAAATCATCAATCTTAAGCAATTTTTCTTCAATCATAGCATTAAAATTCTTCGAAGAAATAAATTCTTTAATATTAGATTCAAAATCAGAGGGCATCTTATTATAATTTCCATAAGAATTTTTGTAGGATTTACCATAACTATTAGAGGGATTACTAGGATAAGAAATTTCCTCTATATGCATTGTTACCAAAATTATTCCTACCAACAAAATTCACATCCATAGATTCATTATTATTCTTAATCAAAGTAGACAAGGGCATATCATTAGGATCGGAAGAAACACTCTTATTAGCAAATAATTTCTTAAGTTCATCCATCTTTCCACTCAAAATATTAATTTCTTCTATCGCATGCACCTTTTTATTAGTAGATCTTTCAGTATGCCATTGAGAATAATTAACTATAATATTATCTAGGAGTTTGTAGCATCTCCTAAAGTGATTTCCATAAAAGTGCCTCCCGCGGCCAAATCTAAAAGATTTCTAGAAGCAAAATTCAATCCGGCATAAAATTTTTGTATAATCATCCACAAATTCAAACCATGAGTAGGGCAATTATGTATCATTAATTTCATTCTCTCCCAAGCTTGTGCAACATGTTCACGATCAAGTTTCTTAAAATTCATAATATCGTTTCTAAGAGAGATGATCTTACCGGGAGGAAAATACTTAGAGATAAAGGCATCTTTGCACTTGTTCCATGAATCAATAATATTTTTAGGCAAAGATGAAAACCAAGCTTTAGCATGATCTCTAAGCAAAATAGGAAATAGCTTCAATTTAACAATATTATTATCGACATCTTTCTTCTTTTGCATGTTACACAAATCAACGAAGCTATTAAGATGGGTAGCGGCATCTTCACTAGGAAGGCCAGAGAACGGATCTTTCATGACAAGATTCAGCAAGGCAGCATTAATTTCACAAGATTCAGCATCGGTAAGAGGAGCAATCGGAGTGCTAAGGAAATCATTATTGTTGGTATTGGTGAAATCACATAATTTAGTATTATCTTGAGCCATCGCGACAAACAAGCAATCCAACACACGAGCAAACAAAAAGGCAAACGGGTAGAAAGAGGCAAATAGAGAGGGAGGATAGAGAGAGAGGGGGCGAATAAAACGGCAAGGGTGAAGTGGGGGAGAGGAAAATGAGAGGCAGATGGCAAATAATGTAATGCGGGAGATAGGGGTTGTGATAGGTACTTGGTATGTTGACTTTTGCGCAGACTCCCCGGCAATGGAGCCAGAAATTCTTCTTTCTACCTCTTGAGCACTGCGTTGGATTTCCCCGAAGAGGAGAGGATGATGCAGCAAAGTAGCATAAGTATTTCCCTCAGTTTTGAAGAACCAAGGTATCAATCCAGTAGGAGGATACGCGCGAGTCCCTTGTACCTACACAAAAACAATAGCTCAACGCAACCAACACGCTTAGGGGTTGTCAATCCCTTCAAGGTCACTTACGAAAGTGAGATCTGATAGAGATGATAAATAATATTTTTGGTATTTTTGGTATAGAGATGCAAAGTAAAAAGCAAAAGCAAAGTAAAAGCAAAGCAATAATAAAGTGATGGAGATTGATATGATGAGAAAAAGACCCTGGGGCCATAGGTTTCACTAGTGGCTTCTCTCAAGAGCATAACTATTCTATGGTGGGTGAACAAATTACTGTTGAGCAACTGACAGAATTGAGCATAGTTATGAGAATATGGAGTTATGATTATGAGAATACGTCCGAGACAAGTAGACTGACTCCTGCGTGCATCTACTACTATTACTCCACTCATTGACCGCTATCCAGCATGCATCTAGAGTATTAAGTTAAGAACAGAGTAACGCCTTAAGCAAGATGACATGATGTAGAGGGATAGTTTCATGCAATATGATAAAAACCGCATCTTGTTATCCTTGATGGCAACGATACAATACGTGCCTTGCTGCCCCTTCTGTCACTGGGAAAGGACACCGCAAGATCGAACCCAAATCTAAGCACTTCTCCCATGGAAAGAACAACCAATCTAGTAGGCCAAACCAAACTGATAATTCGAAGAGACTTGCAAAGATAACCAATCATACATAAAAGAATTCAGAGAAGATTCAAATATTATTCATAGATAGACTGGATCATAAACCCACAATTCATCAGTCTCAACAAACACACCACAAAAAGAAGATTACATCGAATAGATCTCCACAAGAGAGGGGGAGAACATTGTATTGAGATCCAAAACGAGAGAAGAAGTCATCTAGCTACTAACTATGGACCCGTAGGTCTGAATAAACTACTCACACTTCGTCAGAGGGGCTTGGATGATGATGTAGAAGCCCTCCGTGATCGATGCCCCCTCCGGTGGAGCTCCGCAATAGGCCCCAATATGGGATCTCGTGGATACAGAAAGTTGCGGCGGTGGAATTAGGTTTTTGGCTCCATCCTCGATCGTTTGGGGGTACGTAGGTATATATAGTAGGAAGAAGTACGTCGGTGGAGCTTCGAGGGGCCCACGAGGCAGGGGCGCGCCCTGGGGGGCGCCCTCCACCCTCGTGACCGCCTCGTGGCTTTCTTGACGGAGGGTCCAAGTCCCCTGGATCTTATCTGATGAGAAAATCACATTTCCGAAGGTTTCATTCCGTTTGGACTCCGTTTGATATTCTGTTTCTCCGAAACACTGAAATAGGCAAAAAACAACAATTCTGGGCTGGGCCTTCGGTTAATAGGTTAGTCCCAAAAATAATATAAAAGTGGAAAATAAAGCCCAATGTAGTCCAAAACAGTAGATAATACAGCATGGAGCAATCAAAAATTATAGATACGTTGGAGACGTATCAGACGTGCTGCTTATGCTCTTGGGTTCGCGCAAGTGATGTCCCCTACCTAGTGTGCCAAAGATGACATGGGAAACCACAGCCACCTATGGGGCCATGAGCCCCTTTTGGTTCGGGGGGGGGGGCACGTTGCACAAAGAGTGGATAAGCGTAACACAGCACGATAGAGATCACATGGGCAGTTTTACCCAGGTTTGGTCCGCCGTGAGGCGAAAAACCCTACTCCTTCTTTGGTGGATTGATGGTGAATAATGGCGGAGAACGCGGCGCTCTTGCCCGGTAGGGTTGCCTCGAGGCGAGAGTGGCTACGTGCGTATGAATATGCGAGGGTCCGAATCCTTTCTACGGTTGCCATGGGCCTCCTTTTATAGGTCAAGGGGTCATCATAGTGGCAAATTAGTCTTTTACATCTTGATTAGATAGCAAATAGTGTTATCATACCTAACTTTGCAGGCAGACAAAGCGCATTAAATGTGCCGCTTAGTGTCACATCACAGCGTGCCAGGCAAGCTTTGCGCCTGCTTGCTTGACACGTCTCAGGACGGGTGTCATTCGGAGGTGTTTTCCATAGGAAGTGGATGCCATGTGGCAGGAAGCTGCCACTTAGTCTCTTCGGGGCTTGACACTATACTGATTGATGACTTGCGTCGCTGTGAGGTGGTGCGGTGGAGCAGTTCACCTCCGTAAACCCTGGCAGGCCCACCAAGATGATCTGGAGGCTTGCTTCCGGGGTAACCCCGACCTCGCCAGGATCGTCTACCCGGCATGGGAGGTTTTTCCCTTAGTGATATCTTCCTTCTCTGGCTTGACTTGGTCTTCTCAACCAGCTCTCTGATTCTTCAAAGAGTTGATCCCTTCATGATTGGTCTGATCTTGGTGCAATAATCTTGACCTTGGATCGGTGGCTTGTTGTCCGTGCATGAGTGAGGGGAAAACATACACCCCTGTCTATGTACCCCGACAACATGATTCTGACGAACTTAAGCATTGCTATGGGTGAGAAAGTCTCATCGTAGTCAACTCCTTGATCTTGTGAAAACCCCTTTGCCACAAGTCGAGCTTTATAGACAATGACATTACTGTCTACGTCTGTCTTCTTCTAGAAGATCCATTTATTCTGAATGGCCTTTTGCCCTTCAGGTAATACTTCCAAAGTACATACTTTGCTTACATACCTGGATCCCATGTCAGGACCCCGATTCTAAGTCACACCGATCTAGCCTGTAACACCTCATATCACTTTGCGGCCTCATGCTCGGTATTCCCACGGGTGTCGTCTTACCATGGCCGAGACCGTTTGTGCCTTTTGGCTCACGTATATGATAGTGTCACTAGCATCCATATGACAGAGAACCCGGGCCGACATGACTAGTCGTCAACCCAAAGTGGCACTAACTTATGGGGACAGGCATACATGAATCAACATCGAGCATGTCGGTCAGCAGCGTGTGAATCCGGGCTATAGCAACTGGGCTAATAGGACTCCGGGAACCCAGGCTGTAGCTGGCTAGCAGGACTCCGGATGTCACCGCGTGACATTTCCCCGAAGGGACAGACATAGGAACGAAGTGAATCACATGCCGGCCAGTCAAGTGTTCCGGAGCAGTAGTGCTGGGCTAGCAGGACTCCGGTGAACCGGGCTGTAGCGGACTACTATGGCACCTGGAAGCACAAGACTACATTTCCCCATAAGAGAGGCTACCAAGGATAAACAACTAGGTTGTTGGATCCCACACATACCAAGCATCTCAATCATACACACAATATGCTTGATATGTGTAAATACAACATGGCATCACACCAAGACTCAATGACTCAAAGTATTTATTCATTAAGCTCCGAGGAGCGAGATATTACAAACATGGATCTCATGACCCAACATTCAAAGCATACAAGTCAAATCACATTCGGAAGCTTAACATGTCTGAGTACAGACATCTACAAATGAACAAGGCTGAGAAGCCCGACTATCTACCAGATCCTGCCGAGGGCACAAGATCGTAGCTGAGGTATCAAGCTAGACATCGAAGTCCACACGGAACTACTAGCGAGACTGAAGTCTCTCTGCAAAAACATAAAATAAGCAAACATGAGTACAAATGTACCCAGCAAGACTTACATCAGAACTAACTACATATGCATCGGTATCAACAAAGGGGGTGGTGGAGTTTAACTGCAGCAAGCCAGCTTTGACTCAGTGGCTAACCTGAACTACAACTACAAGTAACCTTTTTGAGGTGGCGCACACGCGTCCACAAATTCACCATACCAATACACCACTATGGATCTGCTCCCGTCTCCCTGCAAGAACGCCATCCATAGCCCTCACACTTATCTTGCGCATTTTAGAGTATCCACTTTCAATTGTCTATGAACTATGCAAGGGGTCCAAGTTTCCATATCCGAGGAATCCGGCTATTCGAATAGATAATGATAACCCTGCAGGGGTGTACTTCTTCACACACGCTCTCGCCACTTACCACCATGTACACGTCGTGTATCTCGGCAACCTTCAAGCGGAAGCCTGGTGAGGGAGTCAGCCATGACCTGACTAACCAACAAGTCTCTAGTCCAGGTTTATCTCCTATTTGGGTTCCATCCGCAAGGAGATCCGGCCGGAGTGTCGCTCACGGCCCAAAACGATGTGTACAAGGTTCCCAAACCCACCATCCGGGTGCCACTTGGTACACCGGGCCTCTATGCCTAGTCTATCCCAAGCCCACCTGTACCGGGTGCCACTTGGTACAGTACTAACACAATGTACAAAGACCAGAAACTAGTTGCAACTCCTGGATAGAGATCAGGTTGATTAATAAGTCGAGAGGGGCACTTAAGCATTCCAATGCATGGTAGTAGTTGTTCATGGATCACAAACACAGAACTCAGTTCCTAAGGACGGCTGCAATGAGACAACCCACCATGTACTCCTACATGGCCTCTCACCGCTACCTTTACCAAATCATGTTCACACACATAGCTCTCAACAGTAGGACATTTTCACAACTTTCTAATTCACCCCCTATGAATCATACCTGACATAGCTCTAAGCAATAGCAGGCATGACAAACAAGCATGAATAAGTAGGCACATCAGGGCTCAAACAAATCCTACTCATGCTAGTGGGTTTCATCTATTTACTGTGGCAATGACAGGTCATGCAGAGGAAAGGGTTTCAACTACCGCAGCATGTAACAGTTGAATCGTTGTTGTTCTAAGGCAGTAAAAGAGAGCAGGAGTGAGAGAGTGGGATTATATCGGAATGAACAAGAGGGTTTTGCTTGCCTGGAACTTCTGAAGATATTATAGCTCTTCATCGGTGTCATCGAACTCATCGCCGGATCAATATCTACTGAGGGGGAACAAACACCGGCAACTAAGAAAGAACACAATAAATGCAATGCCACAATATGATGCATGATCATGACATGGCAATATGCTGTGATTTGAGCTAATGCATCTAGCTATGGTTTAAATGAAGTTGGTTGGAATACAAGATTCAAATTCCAACTCCATATATGATTATTTAAATGCCCTTTATTTGTTTTGTCCAAAACAGAGGACAAACATTGTTCAAACATGCATGAAAATGGTACAGATGGATTCCTTGAATTTTTCTGATAATTTTTCATATATAAATTATCTTTTTTGGAGTTATAAATAATTTTCTATGATTTTTAGAAGTTTTAGACATTTTCTGGAATTTCCTAATTATTAATAAATCCAGAAAATGTATTATTGCGTCAGCATTAGGTCATGCTGACGTCGGCAGGTCAACAGGTGCCGTCCAGGTCAAAACTGACCAGTGGGGGTCCACCGGTCAGTGACTCAGTCAACTAACAGGGTTAACTAGCACTAACTAACAGTTAATCTAGGCTAATTAGTCCCTGGACCCACACGTCAGTGACTGTGGGTTTAAAATTAAGTTAATTTAACACTTAGCTAATTAACAGGGGCCAGGGCCCACATGTCAGTGGCTAACCTAACTAACCTAAATAGGATTATCACTAACTAACTTAGTTAGCTAGGCAGGGCCCGCATGTCAGTGAAAGAGAGAGGTCAAACATCTGGTCAGACGGGGTCAAACCCGCCGGAGTTGACCCAGCGCTCGTCGCCGGCAAGGCCAGAGACGGCGGAGGGGCTCGGGATTCCTCCTCCGGCGACCAAATGGCCGGCGGAGGGCATCTATGCGGAGCTGGGACTCACCCGCATCCATCTGTGCAAATGGCAGGGGCTGAGGTGGCCCGAGCTCGCCGGAGGCAAGCTCGCGGCGGTGGCTAGAGTTCAGGCTAGCACGGGCGCGGGGCTACGCTGGGCGAGCGAGCGAGCTGATAGGCCGGGCGGGCTCCTGGGAGATCCGCGAGCTCGTGGTCGTGCTCGGACGCGAGTTCGGTGACCTACAACGACGGCGGCAACAGGCGCGGCGGCGGCGAGCTTCGGCCGCGGTGTCCAGGGGGGCTAGAGGAGATATTCGGCGACGGAGAGAGAGGGGTTGGGAGCAGGAGCTCACAGGGAGGCGGCGTAGTAGGTCAGTGGGCTCGGGAACATCCTTGATGGCGCCAATCGACGGCGACGATCTCCGGTGGCCGACAAGGGAAACAGTAGCGGTGGCGGCGTTGCAGCGCATCCGGGGCCTCGTGGCTTGTCGAGGGGGTCGGGGACGTCGAGACAGAGCTCGCAGGCATGGCGAGGGGGCGAGGGGGAGGCGGTGGCCGCGGCAACGATGAGCGGTGGCGACGAGCTCCGCTCGGGCTGTGCGGCAGAGAGAGTAGAGGAGGGGAAAGGGGTCCAGGGGAGATAGGAGAGGTGCAGGGGGCGAGGGGGAGTGCGTGGCACTCTAGGCTGGCTCCAGAAGCGGCGGAAGCAGGAGGTGGCTCGGGCGCGTGTCGACGCGCGGTGGCCACACGCCCTCGCCTACTGGCGCGAGGAGGAAGGCGACAGGGAGGCGCTGGTGGGCTGGGCTGTCCAGCTGGGCCGGCTACAGGTAAGATTCTGCTTTGTTTTATTTTTCTGTTCTTTTTTCTTTTATTTATTTATTTGCCACTGTTTAAATTCAAAATAGAACTTAAACTCATGCCAAATCTTTCTGAAATATTTTATGTTGCAGAAATGGACCTAGCCACATGCCCATAAATTATTTCAGGAGCATTTGACGGTATATTCTAGTTATATGAATATAAATTCAAATTCAAAATATAATATGATTTAAAACCAGTGCCCAAAATTATTCTTCAAAAATGTTCATTATTTTTGGTTTGGATCAAAACCATTGCCAAAAATATCAAACAGCATTGAAGAGCATTTTGGGTTCATTGGATGCAATTTTTAGGGTTATTTGCCCTTCTTTTAATTAAATTTTTGAGGCTTTAAAATTTCCTCAGTTCAAGTTTCAAAAATGTAAACATGATGCAAGCAAGATGCAAACACTAGGCAGCACTAGAAGCTAGGGATGTGACAAATCGCCCCCACTAAACAAGAATCTCGTCCCGAGATTCAAGACGTGAGGTAAGAAGACAGAGGGGATACAAAGCTAGCATGATCTTCATGATCCAAGTGCCCTCATCGAAGATGTTGATTCGTTCTACCACATGATCTTGACGTCTTGGCCTTCGAGATCTTTGTCCAACACGACACGAAGGAGAAAGGGAAACTCTAGAAGGATCGATCTTCTTGAAGATCGAACAACTCAGGATCAACTCACAGAATGAGACGTAGGAATATCTCTTGAGCTAAGACACGAGACACTCATCGGGGTGATAGGAAATAGAAGTCGGTGGCTCGATTTGGTAGGAAACAATTCCACGCTCGATAACGACGCAACGAAGATTTGAGTTGCCATGATATCATAACGAGACATCTTAAGGAAGGTGACTCGCAGAAACATTCCCTTAAGTGACAAAATAATTACTTCTGATTCTGAGATCATTGAAACTCTCTCCAGCCTAAGGAAAATCACAAACGACCATTTGAAGGAGTTCGGAAGGACGACACACTCGGGCTAGAATGGATGATGTGGACTACCTTGTTGAAGACAACGAAATGGATGATTTCTGCTTATCATTGGAAATGGATGGGACTCATGGTAAGTCCACCTTTGAAGATGAACCTGGACATCCACTGCTGAGAAGGGGCAGCCCATGGAAAATTGGCATGATGGGGTGCAAGCTGGGAACAAAATGCAAATGTTGGGAATGTTCCAACCATCATATCTGCCTGAGATTCAGATTTGGTTGGTGTCAGGATATTCCAGACTCATCAAGTCTAGAAAGAAAATGGAAGTTTGCAACACAAATCGATGAGATGACGTTGTGAGATTCTCGGGGAGTGAACTACGATAGCAAGCTCCACAACATGAGCTGGTTCTGCTACATACATGTGAACACATTGTCCAAGACAAGCATGACCACATAGTAGTCTTACAACAAAACACTACCGAGTTCTGATTGGGAACCATCATTGTGGAGAGTGAAGTCCTGCGCATGTACCTTTGGGTCCTTAAGGGTTAGCACTTAAGAACTTCTTCTCCTTGAACAAATCAATCAGTGGCTTGGTGTGCTAGGAAACACATATGGAGTGGAGGCGGTCAACCTATCAAACCATAGAGTACTTCGCACATATGCGTGACTAACTTGGGATGATTCTAGAGGGAGCGAAAATAAGCTTTCTCGAATTCACAACGGCAACTTACATCAAGTGCGCGTGAATTAGAGGAAGTAACTTCTTTCATCCTAACGTATACCTCGTGAGCAGAACACGAAGGTATTGTTTACAAAGTTTCCAACACTAGCTTAATGTCAACAAAATCATGGAGAGGATAAGGATGTTGTCGATGGGCTCAACAACAACTCATCCAGGTTTCCATAAAAATGGAATCCCACAACTATGTGAATAAGGATATAGTATTGGTCAGACACAAAAGATATAATGGTGTATGCTCGAGGAGACAACCACGAGTAAGACAACATTACGAACATCGTTGGTTCTGATCTGACTTGACGATAGCCCATACTCAAGTCAAAGTTTTGACAAGGCAATAGATCCAACAACTGATCACGAGGACCAATTGATGGAGATATCATCTCTCTTCTAAACACACACACACACACAGAGATATCCATTAACATGAACTAAGTCAGACAAGCTTTTATCTTCCAACTCTCCAAGTTGTTGTTTGGCTTAACCAACTAGCTCAGGGGTATCCCACATAGATTCTTGGAGAATAGTGGTTTATAGAAAAATCAACTTGATCACGAGGTCAACATAGCGGTCAGGTGATAACCAGGTAATACTTCCGAGAAGATATTCGGAAAATCACGAACCACCGATATATTACTAAGCTCAAGATCAATCTTGCTTTTTAGGGCAGGACGATATGATCAAGGGAGCGAGGGATTGACACAATCCTAACTCATTGATCGAAGAGTGCACCAGGAAATATGGACTAGGTAGCAAGATTAATCTTAGAATGGTAGTTGAATAACCAACACGCTAAGAATGAGAATATTGTCAATTTACTACCAAGCAACGAGTTGCTCGGAGTATTGATTTCACACATCACGATTCACTTGTCGGCATTCCGGTTACAATAACACGGGAACCGAGGAATGAACAATGATGGTAAGAAGTATCACTGCAACAAGAATTCATAAGAGAAGGTACAATTCTCTATTCCTGACATAAAGTGGATAATACTTCAGGGTAGAACAAACCAATAGCTTGATTGCATTTGATCTGCGAAATACAACTGCTTTGACCCAATCCTAGAAATGGATGAGGTACAGGAGTTTGTTTCTCCTAGTCATCCTGAACTAGAATGGCTTGACGGACCACAAGAACGATAGGCACCGATGAACGAATGCTCACATACTCTTGACTATCAATTGATAGATGAAGGTCGGAATACAACTAAAGAAAGACAACTCAAAGGAATATATGTTTTTCTGAGTTGTGGATGCATAGATTAGTATGTCGAGCGAAGCTCAACATTTCTTCCGGATAACCCATGCGGAAAGGGTAGAACTAGCAGATTCACAATATAGAATGGAGAACTCATCAAGAGCACTCTGGTTGTGATATTTTGGTTCAAAAGAACTTCTGCCATAAGCAGTTCATAGTATTTGGAAGAAGAAAATACCACAGACCTCGAGGACTAATGCAAAGGTTACTAATATCCTAAAGGTACGAGCAACACTATCAACACGAGGTAAGTAGAGTGAATCTTGGGTCAAGTACCCAGGAATAGAATACCTACTAACTAAATGGCATCATGGGATGCTTTCAAGAATGGTGGCCAGAATGATCACACTGGGAACAACAAACATAGCTAGATTACTAGGTAATCTTCTAAGACACCTAGGGTCATAATAATAACTTCAACATATATGTCGAGGCAATGGAGTACCTCAACACACTGATTAGTGTGCTTAATCTGGCCCAAAAATACAACGGGAGCATGGAGGAAAGATTTTCCAGTGCATCAGACTATTTAGAAACCTGGGATGACTCGGACAGCCTAACGGCTATAAATGCTCAAAATGATTTGAGACATCCTGCAAAATGGTGGCATAACCACTCAACATCACAATATCAAGGATTCGAGACCAACTATGAACATACGGAAGTAGTAGGAACTGAACTGAGGCTCGAACTCAACAATCCTAGGCAACTACGGTTTAGTAACACGTCATCCTGAGAGATAGAAGAGAAGCCTAGTCCTTAACCCCCGTAGAAAAGAAGAGGTTGAGTCAGATCAGAAGATCATGAGGATAAGGAGTAAAAAGAGCCTTACATTCCCATCCACAATCAATTCCCTTATATAACTAAAGCATTTCTAGACACGACTTCGACCACCTTGGCTTGGTAATCCTATAGGTAGTCAGGCTCTGATACCAAAGATGTCAGGACCCCAATACTAAGTCACACTGATCTAGCCTGTAACACCTCATATCACTTTGCGGCCTCACACACGGTATTCCCACGGGTGTCGTCTTACCATGGCCGGGACCGTTTGCGCCTTTTGTCTCACGTATATGATAGTGTCACTAGCATCCATATGACAGAGAACCCGGGCCGACATGACAAGTCGTGAACCCAAAGTGGCACTAACTTACGGGGACAGGCATACATGAATCAACATCGAGCATGTCAGTCAGCAGCGTGTGAATCCGGGCTGTAGAAACTGGGCTAACAGGACTCCGGGAACCCGGGCTGTAGCAGGCTAGTAGGACTCCGGATGTCACCGCGTGACATTTCCCCAAAGGGACAGACACAGGAACAAAGTGAATCACATACCGACCAGTCAAGTGTTCCGGAGTAGTAGTGCTGGGCTAGCAGGACTCCGGTGAACCGGGCTATAGCGGACTACTATTGCTCATGGACGCACAAGACGACATTTCCCCATAAGAGAGGCTACCAAGGATAAACAACTAGGTTGTCGGATCCCACACATACCAAGCATTTCAATCATACACACAATATGCTTGATATGTGTAAATACAACATGGCATCACAACAAGACTCTACGACTCAAAGTATTTATTCATTAGGCTCCGAGGAGTGAGATATTACAAACATGGGTCTCATGACCCAACATTCAGAGCATACAAGTCAAAGCACATGCGGAATCTTAACATGTCTGAGTACAGACATCTACAAGTGAACAAGGCTGAGAAGCCTGACTATCTACCAGATCCTGCCGAGGGCACAAGATCATAGTTGAGGTATCAAGCTAGACGTCGAAGTCCACACGAAACTACTAGCGAGACTGAAGTCTCTCTGCAAAAACATAAAATAAGCAAATGTGAGTACAAATGTACCCAGCAAGACTTACATCAGAACTAACTACATATGCATCGGTATCAACAAAGGGGGTGGTGGAGTTTAACTGCAGCAAGCCAGCTTTGACTCAGTGGCTAACCTGAACTACGACTACAAGTAACTCTTTTGAGGTGGCGCACACGAGTCCACAAATTCACCATACCAATACACCACTATGGATCCGCTCCTGTCTCCCTGTGAGAATGCCATCCATAGCACTCACACTTATCTTGCGCATTTTAGAGTATCCACTTTCACTTGTCTATGAACTATGCAAGGGGTCCAAGTTCCCATATCCGAGGAATCCGGCTATTTGAATAGATAATGATAACCCTGCAGGGGTGTACTTCTTCACACACGCTCTCACCACTTACCACCATGTATACATCGTGTATCTCGGCAACCTTCAAGCGGAAGCCTGGTGAGGGTGTCGGCCATGACCTGACTAACCAACAAGTCTCTAGTCCAGCTTTATCGCCTATTCGGGTTCCATCCGCAAGGAGATCCAGCCAGGGTGTCGCTCACGGACCTAAACGATGTGTACAGGGTTCCCAAGCCCACCATCCGGGTGCCACTTGGTACACCGGGCCACTGTGCCTAGTCTGTCCCAAGCCCACCTATACCGGGTGCCACTTGGTACACTACTAACACAACCTACAAACACCAGAAACTAGTTGCAACTCCTGGACAGAGATTAGATTGATTAATAAGTCGAGAGGGGCACTTAAGCATTCCAATGCGTGGTAGTAGCCGTTCATGGATCACAAACACAGAACTCAGTTCCTAAGGACGGCTGCAATGAGACAACCCACCATGTACTCCTACATGGCCTCTCACCGCTACCTTTACCAAATCGTGTTCACACACTTAGCTCTCAACAGTAGGACATGTCCACAACTTTCTAATTCACCCTCGATGAATTATACCTGACACAACTCTAAGCAATAGCAGGCATGACAACCAAGCATGAATGAGTAGGCACATCAGGGCTCAAACAAATCCTACTCATGCTAGTGGGTTTCATCTATTTACTGTGGCAATGACAGGTCATGCAGAGGAAAGGGGTTCAACTACCGCAGCACGTAGCAGTTGAATCGTTGTTGTTCTAATGCAGTAAAAGAGAGCAGGAGTGAGAGAGTGGGATTATATCGGTATGAAGAAGGGGGTTTTGCTTGGCTGGCACTTCTGAAGATATTATAGCTCTTCATCGGTGTCATCGAACTCATCGCCGGATCAACGTCTACTCAGGGGGAACAAACACCGGCAACTGAGAAAGAACACAATCAATGCAATGCCACAATATGATGCATGATCATGACATGGCAATATGCTGTGATTTGAGCTAATGCATCTAGCTATGGTTTAAATGAAGTTGATTGGAATACAAGATTCAAATTCCAACTCCATATAGGATTATTTAAATGCCCTTTATTTGCTTCATCCAAAACAGAGGACAAACATTATTCAAACATGCATGAAAATGGTACAGATTGATTCCTTGAATTTTTCTGATAATTTTTCATATATAAATTATCTTTTTGGAGTGATAGATAATTTTCTATGATTTTTAGAAGTTTTAGACATTTTCTGGAATTTCCTGATTATTAATAAGTCCAGAAAATGTATTATTGCGTCAGCATTAGGTCATGCTGACGTCGGCAGGTCAACAGGTGCCGTCCAGGTCAAACCTGACCAGTGGGGTCCACTGGTCAGTGACTCAGTCAACTGACGGGGTTAACTAGCACTGACTAATAGTTAATCTATGCTAATTAGTCCCTGGACCCACACATCAATGACTGTGGGTTTAAAATTAAGTTAATTTAACACTTAGCTAATTAACAGGGGCTAGGGCCCACATGTCAGCGGCTAACCTAACTAACCTAAATAGGATTATCACTAACTAACTTAGTTAGCTAGGTGGGGCCCGCATGTCAGTGAGAGAGAGAGGTCAAACCTCTGGTCAGACGGGATCAAACCCGCCGGAGTTGACCCAGCGCTCGTCGCCGGCAAGGCCAGAGATGGCAGAGGGGCTCGGGATTCCTCCTCCAGCGACCAAATGGCCGACGGAGGGCATCTACGCGGAGCTGGGACTCGCCCGCATCCATCTGTGCAAACGGCAGGGGCTGAGGTGGCCCGAGCTCGCCGGAGGCAAGCTCACGACGGTGGCCGGAGTTTAGGCCAGCACGAGCGCGGGGCTACGCTGGGCGAGCGAGCAAGCTGATAGGCTGGGCGGGCTCCTGGGAGATCCGCGAGCTCGTGGTCGTGCTCGGACGCGAGTTCGGTGACCTGCAATGATGGCAGCGACAGGCGCGGCGGCGGCGAGCTTCGGCTGCGGTGGCCAGGGAGGCTAGAGGAGGGATTCGACGGTGGGGAGAGAGGGGTTGGGAGCAGGAGCTCACAGGGAGGCGGCGCAGTAGGTCAGTGGGCTCGGGGATGTCCTTGCCGGCGCCAATCGACGGCGACGATCTCCGGTGGCCGACGATCTCCGGTGGCCGACGAGGGAAACGGCAGCGGTGGCGGCATTGCAGCGCGTCCGGGGCCTCATGGCTCGTCGAGGGGGTCGGGGACGTCGAGACGGAGCTCGCAGGCACGTCGAGGGGTCGAGGGGGAGGCGGTGGCCGCGGCAACGACGAGCGGTGGCGACGAGCTCCGCTCGGGCTGCGTGGGAGAGAGAGCAGAGGAGGGGAAAGGGGTACAGGGGAGAGAGGAGAGGTGCATGGGGGCGAGGGGGAGTGCGTGGCACTCCGGGCTGGCTCCAGAAGCGGCGGACGCGTGCCGTGGCACTTCGAGCAGGAGGTGGCTCGGGTGCGTGCCGACGCGCAGTGGCCACACGCCCTCGCCTACTGGCGCGAGGAGGAAGGCGACAGGGAGGCGCTGGTGGGCTGGGCTATCCAGCTGGGCCGGCTACAGGTAAGATTCTGCTTTGTTTTATTTTTCTGTTATGTTTTATTTTATTTATTTACTTGCCACTGTTTAAATTCAAAATAGAACTTAAACTCATGCCAAATCTTTCTGAAATATTTTATGTTGCAGAAATGGACCTAGCCACATGCCCATAAATTATTTCAGGAGCATTTGAAGGTATATTCTAGTTATATGAATATAAATTCAAATCCAAAATACAATATGATTTAAAACTAGTGCCCAAAATTATTCTTCAAAAATGTTCATTATTTTTGGTTTGGATCAAAACCATTGCCAAAAATATCAAACAACATTGAAGAGCATTTTGGGTTCATTGGATGCAATTTTTAGGGTTATTTACCCTTCTTTTAATTTAATTTTTGAGGCTTTAAAATTTCCTCAGTTCAAGTTTCAAAAATTTAAACATGATGCAAGCAAGATGCAAACACTAGGCAGCACCAGAAGCTAGGGATGTGACATCCCATCTCAGATTTCATGGCCTCTAACCATTTTTAGGAATCCGGGCCCACCATCGCTTCTCCAGAGCTCATTGGTTCACCGTTGTCCAACAACATGACCTCTAAGACAGGGTTACCGTACCACTTAGGAGTTGTACATACCCTTATCGACCTATGAGGTTCAATAGTAACTTGATCCGAAGCTTCATGATCATCATCACTAGCTTCCTCTTGAACTGACGTAGGTGCCACAGAAACATCTTTCTGTGTTGCACTATTCTCTGGTTGAAGTAAAGGTTCAACAACCTCATCAAGTTCTATCTTCCTCCCACTCAATTCTTTCGAGTGAAACTATTTCTCGAGAAAGGACCCATTCTTAGTGCCAAACACTTTGCCTTCGGATCTGAGATAGAAGGTATACCCAACTGTCTCTTTTGTGTATCCTGTGAAGATGCATCTGTCCGCTTTGGGTTCGAGCTTTTCCAGCTTAAGCCATTTGACATAAGCATCGCAACCCCAAACCTAAAGAAACGTCAACTTAGGTTTCTTGTGAAACCACAGTTCATATGGTGTCGTCTCCACGGACTTAGATGGTGCCCTATTTAAAGTGAATGCAGTTGTCCCTAATGCATAACCCCAAAACGATAGTGGAAGATCGGCAAGAGACATCATAGAATGCACCATATCCAATAAGGTAGGATTACGATGTTCGAACACATCATTACGCTGTGGTGTTCGAGGTGGCATCAAATGTGAAACAATTCCACATTGTCTTAAGTAATTGCCAGACTCATAAGTCAGATATTCTCCCCCTTGATCGAATCATAGGAATTTACTCTTCTTGTTCCAATGATTCTCAACTTCACTCTAAAATTGCTTGAACTTTTCAAACATTTCAGACTTATGCTTCATTAAGTAAATATACCCATATCTACAGAAGTCATCGGTGAAGGTGAGAAAGTAACGATATCCACCGCGTGCGTCAACGCTCATCAGACCACACACATCAGTGTGTATGATTTCCAACAAGTCACTTGCTCGCTCCATTGTTCCGGAAACGGGGTCTTAGTCATCTTGCCTATAAGGCATGGTTCGCATGTGTCAAGTGATTCGATATCAAGTGACTACAAAAGTCCATCAGCATGGAGTTTCTTCATGTGCTTTACACCAATATGACCTAAGCGGCAGTGCCACAAGAAAGTTGTACTATCATTATCACCTTTACATCTTTTGGCATCAATATTATGAACATGTGTATCATCACTATCTATATTCAATAAGAATAAACCCCTCACAATGGGTGCATGAACATAAAAGATATTACCCTTATAAATAGAACAACCATTATTCTCTGATTTAAACGAGTAACCGTCTCGCATTAAACAAGATCCAGATATAATGTTCATGCTGAATGCAGGCACTAAATAACAATTATTCAAGTTCATCACTAATCTCGATGGCAATCAAAGAGCGAGTGTGCCGACGGTGATCACATCAACCTTGGAACCATTTCCCACGTGCAACGTCACTTCGTCCTTCGCTAGCCTCCATCTATTTTGTAGTTCATGCTTTGAGTTACAAATATGAGCAGCCGAACCGGTATCAAATACCCAGGCACTACAACAAGAGTTGGTAAGGTACACATCAATAACATGTATATCATATATACCTTTGTTGACATTGGTCCCCTTCTTGTCGGCCAGATACTTGGGGCAGTTCCGCTTCCAATAGCCAGTTCCCTTGCAATAGAAGCACTGAGTCTCCGGCTTGGGTCCAGCCTTGGGTTTATTCATGGGAGGAGCAACTGCTTTGCCACCTTTCCTGAAGTTTCCCTTCTTTCCCTTGCCTTTCTTGAAACTAGTGGTTTTATTCACCATCAACACTTGATGCTCCTTCTAGATGTCTGAATCAGCGACTTTCAGCATCGCAAATAGCTGAAAAACTAACTTGTTCATCCCTTGCATGTTATAGTTCAACAGAAAGCTCTTGTAGCTAGGTGGTAGCGATTGAATACCTCTGTCAGTGATAGCTTGTGGCGGGAGATCAACTCCCAACTTAGCCGGTTCTCCTCCATCTTACAGGCATAGAACTTATCGGAGGTCTCATACATCTCTATCTAGGAATTCTTCTCCAAGATAAACTTCAACTCCTGGAACATCTCATATCCTCCATGACATTCAAAATGCCTTTGAAGCCCCGGCTCTAAGCCATACAACATGGCGCACAACACTATTGAGTAGTCATCAACACACGACTTCGAGGCGTTCACAACGTCCACAGATACTGGAGGGGGTGGCGCACTAAGTGGTGCATCAAGGACATAAGACTTTTGGGCATCCGTGAGGATAATCCTCGGATTACAAGCTCAGTCGACAAAGTTACTTCCATCATCTTCCAGCTTAGCTTTCTCTAGGAACGAATTGAAATTCAGGGGAGCTACTGCGCGAGCCATTGATCTTCAATATAAGTTTGCAAAGATAACTTAGACTATTATTCATGATAAATGAGTTCAATTAATCATATTACTTAAGAACTCCCACTCAAATCAACACCCCTCTGGTTGTCCGAGTATAACATGATCCAAATTCACCAGCCCAAGTCCGGTCATCATGTGAGATGAGGTGGTTTCAATGGTGAACATCTCCATGTTGATCATATCTACTATATGACTCATGTTCGGCCATTCGGTCTCTTGTGTTCCAAGGACGTGTCTGTACATGCTAGGCTCGTCAAGTTTAACCCAAGTGTTCCACATTTGCAAAACAGGCTTGCACTCGTTGTATGCGAACGTAGAGTCTATCACACCCAATCATCACATGGTGCTTCGAAACGACGAACTTTCACAACGGTGCACACTTTGGGAGAACACAATTTTATCTTGAAATTTTAGTGAGGGATCACCTTATAATGCTATCGTCGTCCTAAGAAAAATAAGATGCATAAAAGGATTAACATCACATGCAAATCATAAGTGACATGATATGGCCATCAACTTGTGCTTTTGATCTCTATCTCCAAAGCACAAGCATGATCTCCATCATCATGATCTCCACCACCATGTCCCCATCGGGGTTGTCACACTAACCATGCTTCTACTACTATTGCTACCGCTTAGCGATAAGGTAAAGCATTACATAGCGTTTAATGATTGACACGTAGGTCATACAATAATTAAAGACAACCCTATGGATCCTCCCGGTCGTCGTATTCATCGACATGCAAGTCATGATAAACTATACAAAACATGATCATCTCATACATCAAATATATCTCATCATGTCTGTGGCCATATCATATCACAACATACCCTGCAAAAACTAGTTAGACGTCCTCTAATTGTTGTTGCATGTTTTACATGGCTGCTATGGGTATCTAGCAAGAACAATCTTACCTATGCAAAGCCACAACGGCGATATGCAGGTTGCTATTTAACCTTCTATAAGGAACGCCTTTGTCGAATCTGATTCAACTAAGGTGGGAGAGACAGACGCCCACTCTTCATGGAAAAAAGTCGCATGTCAGTCGATGGAACCCGTTTCATGTATGTGGACATGTAAAGTTGGTCCAGGCCTCTTCATCCCACAATACCGCTGAATCAAGAAAAGACCAAGGAAGGAAGCAATCTGAATATCAACGCCCACAAACTCCTTTGTGTTCTACTCGTGATGTCATATACGCATAGGCCTAGCTCTGATACCACTGTTGGGGAATGTTGCATGGGAAACACAAAATTTCCTACGCACCAAGATCAATCTAGGATATGAACATCTACGAGAGGATAGATTGCATCTACATACCCCTCTAGATCGCTAAGCGGAAGCGTTAAGAAATGCGGTAGATGTAGTCAAACGTCTTCGCGATCCAATCATGATCCATATCGCGAACTCCCGATCCAAGTGTCGAACGGACGGCACCTCCGTGTTCAAAACATGTATGGCTTGATGATGCCTTCACCTTCTCGATCCAGCGAGCGATGATGAAGTAGTAGCTCAAGTCATCTGGTATCACAACAGCGTGATGGCAGTGGTGGTGGAGAAATCTCAGCAGGGCTTCACCAAGCCTCACGGAGAAGAAGAAGGACTATGAGGGAGAGGGAGGGCAACATCGTGGCATAGAAGGGTGCAGCTTCCCTCCCTATACCCCTCTATATATAGGGCGGAGGGAGGAGGGGTGGTGCCCCTAGGCTTTCCCATAGGGGGCGGCCAAGGTAGATGGGGGCGCCCCCTGGGGAAACCCTAGGGTGGCTTGCCCACCAAGCCAGGTGGAGGGAACCCTAGAGGGGGTGCCCTACCTCTCAGGGTTACGTGGGATGGGTTGACGGGGGTGCACATCCCCTCAGTGGGCTGGTTTGCCCCCTCCCCTTGGCCCATGGGGCCCCCAGCACTTGCCAGGACCCCCCGAATCCCCTTTCTGTCTTCCTGGTCATAGCCCGGTACCCCCAGAACACTTCCGAACTCTGATGCCCTTCATCCTATATATCGATCTTCACCTCCGGACCACTCCAAAGTTACTCATCATGTCTAGGATCTCATTCGAGACTCTGAACAACCTTCGGTAACCACCATAATGACTCAACTATACTTATATTGTCACCAAACGTTAAGTGTAGACCCTGCGAGTTCGAAAACTATGCAGACATGACTGAGACACCTCTATGGTCAATAACCAATAGCAGGACCTACATGCCCATATTGGTTCCTACATATTCTACGATGATCTTTATCGGTCGATCCTCGATGTCAAGGATTCAGCTAATCCCGTACGTAGTTCCCTTTGTCTATCAGTATGTTACTTGCCCGAGATTCGATCGTCGGTATCTCCATACCTAGTTCAATCTCGTTACGGCAAGTCTCTTTACTCATTCCATAATACAAGATCCTGTGGCTAACCCATTAGTCCCATTTCTTGCAAGCTCATTGTGATGTTGTATTACCGAGAGGGCCCTCTTCGTCATACGGAGTGACAAATCCCAGTCTTGATCCATGCCAACTCAACAGATACCCTCGGAGATACCTGTAGAGCACCTTTATAGTCACCCAGTTACGTGGCGACGTTTTGTACACACAAGGTACTCCTCCGGTGTTAGTGAATTGCATGATCTCATGGTCACAGGAACATATACTTGACATGCAGAAAATGATAGCAATAAACTTGACACTATCATATGCTACGTTCATAGTTTGGGTCTTGTCCGTCACACCATTCTCCTAATGATGTGATCCCGTTATCAAATGACAACTCATGTCTATGGCTAGGTGTCACATCCCTAGCTGCTGGTAGTGCTCTAGGCTAGCCCATGTGTTGCATCATGTTTAAATTTTGCCTAAAATTGAAATGGGGATGCTCAAACCCTAGCATTAAATCAATTCAACTAGGGTCAAAATAAAATCTTTTTCAATGAACCCAAAATGACCTCTGAAAATGTTCATGATTTCTGGTAAAGGTGAAAACCTCTGCCAAAAATGATGCACATATTTCTAGGCCATTCTGGATTTTTGAATTAACACATATTGTATTTGAGTTGGAGCAAATATATGTTGTATATATTTTTAATGCTTCAATAATTCTGATATTTTGTGAGGGGCTCTAGAATATTACTTTCAGTCCCTGCAAAAATTATTGGAAGAAACAAAAATGGTTTAGTGCTTGAACTAAATCAAAACAGATTGAAATAAATAGAAAACAACAATTAAAATAGAAACAGAGAAGGAGGGGGTACCTGTTACTTACCTGGCCCAGCAGAGAAGCCAGCCCACCAGGCCCATGTGCCAGTCATCCTCAACCTCGTGCCAGTGGGCACGAGGGTGTGTGGCCGCAGCGCGCCGGCACGCGTCCCGGCCACCTCCTGCTTGCCGCTTCCCCCTCGACGCCCTGGTGAAGCCACGACACCCCCCTGACCGCCCCTCTCTCTCTCTCTGCACCCCCTCCTCCCCTCTGCTCTCTCTCCCTCTCGCGACCGAGCGGAGCTCGTCGCCGCCGACGCCGCTACCGCGGCCGCAGCCATCCCGAAGCCTCACCGACGCCCCAGGAAGCTCCGCCCCGACCCCCTCTTCCTCCCCCACCGAGCCAAGCCCCTCGGGAAGCTCTGCTTCGCCTCCACGCCATCGTCTTCGTCCTCGACCGCCGCTGATGGTCGCCGTCGATTCGTCGCCGTCCGAGCTTCCCCGAACACGCCGAGGCCACCACTGCACTCCACGTGAGCTCCTAATCATCCTCCCCCTCTCCGTTTTCTCTCTAACATGCCGTAGCCGCCGCGCCCCTCTTCCCCGACAGTACGCCGCCGCACAAGCTCATCGCCGACGAGGCTCCGGTGGCCATTTGGTCCCGTGCGTGCCTCCGTTGGGTTCGTGAGCTTTTGTAGAACACGTAGATGCTAACCATAGCTCCTCCCGTGCACGGTGTCGTCGTTTCCATCGACGCCCGAACTCCGGCCGCCGCCACAACCTCGCCTCCGGCGAACTCCGTCCACCCCCGCACCTCCCGTTGGTTCCCCTAGATGCGCGCGGGCACGGGCTATCCTCTGGTGCCCCTGGCGCGTCGATCCGTCGTCTCTGGCGCAACTCCGGCGAGCCACCGCCGCTCTGATCGTCGCCGTCGTCCAACCGCCGGCGCCTCTGACGTGAACCGTCATTAGCGGCTAATCCCCCCCCATTAACACACTAACAGACACTGACAGCGGGCCCCGTAGCGGGTCAAAGCCCGAGTCAACGCGGGATTAGCCCCTGTGTCGCTGACGTGTGGACCCCGCATGTCAGATTTGACCTGGACCTGGTCGTTGACTCGCTGACGTCATGCTGGCGTCAGGCTGACGCAATTAAATCATTTCTGGATTTAATTTAATTCTGAAATTCCAGAAAATGCCTAAAACTTCAATAAATCATAGAAAATTAACCGTAACTCCAAATTAAATAATTTATATATGAAAAATTATCAGAAAAATTCAAGGAATCCATCTGTACCATTTTCATGCATGTTAGAACAACTTATCACTACTGTTTAGGGCAAATGAAGTGAATGACATTTGAATAATCACATATGGAGTTTGAATTTGAATCTTGTATTCAAACCAACTTCATTTAATCTGGTTGCTAGTTGCATTAGCTCAAAACACATTCATTTTGCCATGTCATGATCATGCATCATATTGTGCATTGCATTGATTGTGTTCCTTTCTGTGTTGCCGGTATTTGTCCCCTCTCGATAGACGTGATACCGATGACGTGATCGTTGACACTGATGAAGACTCAATGTTATCTTCAGAAGTGCCAGGCAAGCAAAACCCCCTTGTTCATTCCGATAAAATCCCACTCTCTCGCTCCTGCTCTCTTTTACTGCATTAGGACAACAACGATCATATTGATACTTGCTGCGGTAGCTGAACCCCTTTATCCTTTGCATGACCTGTCATTGCCACAGTAAATAGATGAAACCCACTAGCATGAGTAGGAGTTGTTTGAGCCCTGATGTGCCTACTCATTCATGCTTGTTTGTCATGCCTGCTACTGCTTAGAGTTGAGTCAGGTCTGATTCATCGGGGATGAATCAGAGGCGTGTGAACATGTCCTACTGTGTGTGAGCTAAGTGTGTGAACACGATTTGGTAAAGGTAGCGGTGAGAGGCCATGTAGGAGTACATGGTGGGTTGTCTCATTGCAGCCGTCCTCAGGAACTGAGTTCTGTGTTTGTGATCCATGACAGTTACTACCACACATTGGGATCCGGCTCAATGCCCTCTCGACTTATTAATCAACATGATCTCTGTCCAGGAGTTGCAACTAGTTTCTGGTGTTTGTAGGTAGTGTTAGTAGTCTACCAAGTGGCACCCGGTACAGGTGGGCTTGGGACAGACTAGGCACAGTGGCACGGTGTACCAAGTGGCACCCGGTTGGTGGGCTTGGGAACCCTGCACACATCGTTTGGGGCCGTGAGCGACACCCCGGCCGGATCTCCTTGCGGATGGAACCCGAATAGGCGATAAACCTGGACTAGAGACTTGTTCGGTTAGTCAGGTCGTGGCCGACTCCCTCGCCCGGCTTCCGCTTGAAGGTTGCCGAGGTACATGACGTGTACAGGGCGGTAAGTGGCGAGAGCGTGTGTGAAGAAGTACACCCCTGCAGGGTTAACATCATCTATTCGAATAGCCGGATTCCTCGGATATGGAAACTTGGACCCCTTGCATAGTTCATAGACAAGTGAAAGTGGATACTCTAAAATACGCAAGATAAGCGTGAGTGCTATGGATGGCGTTCTCGTAGGGAGACGGGAGCGGATCCATAGTGGTGTATTGATATGGTGAATATGTGGACTCGTGTGCGCCACCTCAAAAGAGTTACTTGCAGTCGTAGTTCAGGATAGCCACCGAGTCAAAGCTGGCTTGCTGCAGTTAAACTCCACCATCCCCTTTGTTGATAATGATGCATATGTAGTTAGTTCTGATGTAAGTCTTGCTGGGTACATTTGTACTCACGTTTGCCTATTTATGTTTTTGCAGAGAGACTTCAGTCTCACTAGTAGTTCCACGTGGACTTCGACGTTTAGCTTGTTACCTCAGCTACGATCTTGTGCCCTCGGCAGGATCTGGTAGATAGTCAGGCTTCTCAGCCTTTTTCATTTATAGATGTCTGTACTCAGACATGATAGCTTCCGCTTGTGCTTTGACTTGTATGCTCTGATTGTTGGGTCATGAGACCCATGTTTGTAATATCTCGCTCCTCGGAGCCTATTGAATAAATTACTTGAGTCGTAGAGTCATGTTGTGATGCCATGTTGTATTTGCACATATCGAGCATATTGTGTGTATGTTATTGAAATGCTTGGTATGTGTGGGATCTGACCATCTAGTTGTTTATCTTTAGTAGCCTCTCTTACGGGGAAATGTCTCCTAGTGTTTCCACCGAGCCATGGTAGCTTGCTACTGCTCCGGAACACTTAGGCTGGCCGGCATGTGTCCTTCTTCGTTCCTGTGTCTGTCCCTTCGGGGAAATGTCACGCGATGAATACCGGAGTCCTGTTAGCCCGCTACAGCCCGGTTCACCGGAGTCCTGCTAGCCCAGTGCTACAGCCTGGATTCACTCGCTGATGACCGACACGTTCGATGCTGGGTCATGGATGCCTGTCCCTGTAAGTCTGTGCCACTTTGGGTTTACGACTAGCCATGTCAGCCCGGGCTCCTTATCATATGGATGCTAGCGACACTATCATATACGTGTGCCAAAAGGCGCAAACGGTCCCGGGCAAAGGTAAGGCGACACCCGTGGGAATACCGTGCGTGAGGCCGCAAAGTGATATGAGGTGTTACATGCTAGATCGATGTGGCATTGAGTCGGGGTCCTGACAGCGTTGGTATCAGAGCTTGACTGCCTGTAGGATTACCAAGCCAAACTGGTCGAAGTTGAGTCTAGAAATCTTTAGTTATATAAGGGAATTGATTGTGGGATGGAACGTAAGGCTCTTTTTACTCCTTATACCTTATGCCCTTCTGATCTGAGTCATCTTATCTTTCCTACGGGGATTAAGAACTAGGCTATCTCTTCTTTCTATCAGGATCACGTGTTACTAATCCGTAGACTTATAGATTGTTGGATTTAAGCCTCAGTTCAGTTCCTACTACTTCTGTATGTTAATTGTTGATCTCGAACCTTGATATTGTGCTTCTGAGTGGTTATGCCACCATTTTTGTGAATGTCTCAAATCTTTTCTGAGCATTTACAGCCGTTATGCTGTCCGAGTCATCCCAGGTTTCTAAATAGTCTGATGCATTTGCAAAATCCTTTCCTCTGGTTTCGATGTTCCTTTATGCCAGCTCAATCACACTAATTGTTGAGTTGAGGTATTCTATTGCCTTGACATTATGTTGGAGTTACTATTATGGCCCTAGGTGTTTAGGGAGTCACCTAGTAATCTAGCAATGTTTTGTGACCCCCAGTGTGATGATTCTGGCTTTTATTCTCGAAAGCATCCCGTGATGCCACTTAGTAGTAGGTATTCTACTCCTTGGGCTTTGAACCCGAGATTCACTCTACTTACTTCATGTTGGTAGTGTTTGCTAGTTCTTTCAGGATATTAGTAACTTTGCGATAGTCCTCGAGGTCCGTGGTATTTCCTTCTTCCAAATACTATGAACCGCTTATGGCAGATGTTTATTGGATCAAAAGATCACAATTAGAGTACTCTTGAGGAGTTCTCCATTCATAAATCGTGACTCTGCCAGTTCTACCTTTCTGCATGGGTTATCCGGAAGAAATATGTTGAACTCCGTTTGACATGCTAATCCATGCATCCACAACTCAGAAAATCATATGTTCTTTGAGTTGTCCCATCTTAGTTGTTTCCGACCCTCGCCTATCAATTGATATCAAGGGTATGCATGCATTCGTTTATCAATGCCTATTACCCTTGTGGTCCGTCAAGCCATTCTGTCCTGAATGACTTGGAGAAACAAACTCCAGTACCTCATCCATATCCAGGATTGGGTCAAAGAAGTTGTGCTCCGCAGATCAAATTGCTAATCCAGCTTTTGCTCTGTTTTACCTTGGAGTATTACCATCTTTATATCGGGAATGTTATAGGAATTGCACACCATCCTATGAACTCTTGGTACAGTGATACCTCTTGCCATCATTAGTCATTCCTCGGTCTTCGTGTTGATGCAACCGGAATACCGATAAATGAATTGTGATGTGTGAAATCAATACGCCTAGCAACCTCGTTGCTGGGTAGTTACAGGATAATAATTTCATTCATAGCGTCTTGGTTTTTGAATCATCCTTCTAAGACTGATCGTGCTACCTAGTCCTTATTTTGGTGCACCTTTCGATTGATGAGTTAGGATCTTGTCAAGTCCTCACCCATTTGATCATATCGTCTTGCCCTCAAAAGCGAGATTGTTCTCGAGCTTAGTAACATATCGGTGGTTCGTGATTTCCGAAGATCTTCTCGGAAGTATTACCAGGTTGTCCCCTGACCGCTATGTTGAGCTCGTGATCAAGTTGGTTTCTTGTGAACCACCTTCTCTCCAAGAATCGGTGTTAGATATCTCTGAGCTAGTTGGTTAAGCTAAACGACAACTTGGAGGGTTGGAAGATAAAAGCTTGCCTGACTTAGTTCGTTCCAAAGGGATATTCTTGTGTAGTGTGTGTTGAAGAAAGATGATATCTTCATCGATTGGTCCCTGTGATCAGTTGCTGGACCTATTGTCTTATCAATCCTTTGATTTGAGTGTGGGCTATCGTCAAATCAAGTCAGAACCAACGATGTTCGTAATGTTGTCTTCCTCGTGGTTGATCCCTCGAGCATACACCATTATATCTTTTGGGTCTGACCAATGCTATCACCGTGTTCACATGATGGTGGAAGTCCAGTGATATGGAAATTCCGATGAGTTGTTGTTGAGCTCATTGACAACATCCTTATCTCCTCCATGATGTTGTTGAACATTAAGTTAGTGTTGGAAACTTTTGAAAGCATTTTCTTCATGCTAGCTCATGAAGTACATGTTTGATGAAAGGAGTGACTTCCTTTGATTCACGTGCATTTTGATGTAAGTTGCCGTCGTGAATTCAAGAAAGTTTGTTTTTGCTCTTTTGGAATCATCCCAAGTCGGTCATGCACGTGCGAAGAATTCTGTGGTCTGTTAGACTGATCATCTTCATTCCATATGTATACCCTAGCACACCAAGCCACTGATTGATTTGTTCAAGGAGAAGAAGTTCCTTCTTAAGAGTATACCGTATGCAAGGATTTTGATATCCTCGTTGATGGTTCCCCACCTGAACTCGGTAGTGTTTTATTATAAGACTACCATGTGGTCATGCTTGTCTGGGACAACGTGTTCACATGTTTGTAGCAGAACCAGCTCATGTTTTGGAGCTTACTATCGTAGTTCATTTCCCAAGAATCTCGCAACGTCATCTCGTCGATTTGTGTTGCAAACTTTCGTTTTTCTTCCTAGACTCGATGAGTCTGGAATATCCTGACACCAACCAGATCTGAATCTCAGGCAGATATGATGGTTGGAACATTTCCCAAGAACTATAATATTGGTCCCTCGATAACCGGTAAAGTGGATGTCGTGGCCAACACACCCAGCCGGAAGACCTTTATTGTAGTATCTTGATTGAGGAAGTTGGCCACCTCCCCATAGGGATTTCGTAGGATTTACTCCCTAGTTGCCCCTATGGATTCTTGTGCTCCCGAAGTCCGACCTTTTACTTGATGTTCTAGATATCAAACCATATCTATGAATGGGTTACACTAGCACATCAAGGAGAACATTAGAAGCGGAGTGCTAAATGTCTCTCGGTCGATCATCCAGATTTTGTTTCCTTGGCCTCGCTAAGGTGAAATCTGAGAAAGTGTTATCCTCCTTTGCATCTGCATCGTCCATCGCTATTCATCATGGTAGTATGTTGTGTTGCCAGGATCCTTGACACGGATGTTGGTAAAACCTTGATGATTATGGAAATGCTCAAGTTCTTGAGAGCACGCACAAGCGCTACGTGTTATCATCGGCACTAATTGGGATTCCTCTCAGTTTCCTCGGCAATGCTATGACCTTTTCAAACAGTGAATTCACTCTCTATTGTTGGGTTCTTCCCCAGTTACCAGAATCATTCCCAGCATTTGCATTTTGTTCCCAGCTTGCACCGTCAATGTGCCATTCTACCATGGGTCTCTTCCATTTCCGGTGGTAAGCAAATTCATCCATTACGTTGTCTTCAACAAGGTAATCCACATCATCCAAGTCCGAGTATGCCATTCTACCGACCCCGCCAATCGATTGCTGTGATTTGCCTTAGGCTGATATAGAGAGTCTCAATGATCTCTATATCAAAGGTAATTCTTTTTGCCACTTAAGATAATAATTTACGAATCACCCTTCTCCAGGATGTTTCGTCGTGGTATCATGGCAATTCAACTCCTCGCTAAGTTGACAATCGTTTACCACCTTCTTAGGTGTGGAATTGTTGTCTACCTAGTGAACCTTGGTCATCCGTTTCTTTCCACCCCTCTTGATGTGTATCTCGTGTTTCAACCCGAGAGATGGTTCTATGTCTCATTCCGTGAGTTAATCCTGAGTTGTTCGATCTTCGAGAAGATCGACCCTTCTAGAGTCTCCTTCTTCTCTCCATGTTATGTTGGCAGGATTTCTCAAAGCAAGACGACAAGACAAAGATGGTGATCGAATCAACATTCCTATGAAGTGCAACCTGGATCGTGAAGATTGTACTAGTTTGCATTTCCCTTTCATCCTACCCTACGCTTGAATCTCGAGACGAGATTCTTGTTTAGTGGGGGTGAGTTGTCACATCCCTAGCTGCTGGTAGTGCTCTAGGCTAGCCCATGTGTTGCATCATGTTTAAATTTTGCCTAAAATTGAAATGGGGATGCTCAAACCCTAGCATTAAATCAATTCAACTAGGGTCAAAATAAAATCTTTTTCAATGAACCCAAAATGACCTCTGAAAATGTTCATGATTTCTGGTAAAGGTGAAAACCTCTGCCAAAAATGATGCACATATTTCTAGGCCATTCTGGATTTTTGAATTAACACATATTGTATTTGAGTTGGAGCAAATATATGTTATATATATTTTTAATGCTTCAATAATTCTGATATTTTGTGAGGGGCTCTAGAATATTACTCTCAGTCCCTGCAAAAAATATTGGAAGAAACAAAAATGGTTTAGTGCTTGAACTAAATCAAAACAGATTGAAATAAATAGAAAACAACAATTAAAATAGAAACAGAGAAGGAGGGGGTACCTGTTACTTACCTGGCCCAGCAGAGAAGCCAGCCCACCAGGCCCATGTGCCAGTCATCCTCAACCTCGTGCCAGTGGGCACGAGGGTGTGTGGCCGCAGCGCGCCGGCACGCGTCCCGGCCACCTCCTGCTTGCCGCTTCCCCCTCGACGCCCTGGTGAAGCCACGACACCCCCCTGACCGCCCCTCTCTCTCTCTCTGCACCCCCTCCTCCCCTCTGCTCTCTCTCCCTCTCGCGACCGAGCGGAGCTCGTCGCCGCCGACGCCGCTACCGCGGCCGCAGCCATCCCGAAGCCTCACCGACGCCCCAGGAAGCTCCGCCCCGACCCCCTCTTCCTCCCCCACCGAGCCAAGCCCCTCGGGAAGCTCTGCTTCGCCTCCACGCCATCGTCTTCGTCCTCGACCGCCGCTGATGGTCGCCGTCGATTCGTCGCCGTCCGAGCTTCCCCGAACACGCCGAGGCCACCACTGCACTCCACGTGAGCTCCTAATCATCCTCCCCCTCTCCGTTTTCTCTCTAACATGCCGTAGCCGCCGCGCCCCTCTTCCCCGACAGTACGCCGCCGCACAAGCTCATCGCCGACGAGGCTCCGGTGGCCATTTGGTCCCGTGCGTGCCTCCGTTGGGTTCGTGAGCTTTTGTAGAACACGTAGATGCTAACCATAGCTCCTCCCGTGCACGGTGTCGTCGTTTCCATCGACGCCCGAACTCCGGCCGCCGCCACAACCTCGCCTCCGGCGAACTCCGTCCACCCCCGCACCTCCCGTTGGTTCCCCTAGATGCGCGCGGGCACGGGCTATCCTCTGGTGCCCCTGGCGCGTCGATCCGTCGTCTCTGGCGCAACTCCGGCGAGCCACCGCCGCTCTGATCGTCGCCGTCGTCCAACCGCCGGCGCCTCTGACGTGAACCGTCATTAGCGGCTAATCCCCCCCCATTAACACACTAACAGACACTGACAGCGGGCCCCGTAGCGGGTCAAAGCCCGAGTCAACGCGGGATTAGCCCCTGTGTCGCTGACGTGTGGACCCCGCATGTCAGATTTGACCTGGACCTGGTCGTTGACTCGCTGACGTCATGCTGGCGTCAGGCTGACGCAATTAAATCATTTCTGGATTTAATTTAATTCTGAAATTCCAGAAAATGCCTAAAACTTCAATAAATCATAGAAAATTAACCGTAACTCCAAATTAAATAATTTATATATGAAAAATTATCAGAAAAATTCAAGGAATCCATCTGTACCATTTTCATGCATGTTAGAACAACTTATCACTACTGTTTAGGGCAAATGAAGTGAATGACATTTGAATAATCACATATGGAGTTTGAATTTGAATCTTGTATTCAAACCAACTTCATTTAATCTGTTGCTAGTTGCATTAGCTCAAAACACATTCATTTTGCCATGTCATGATCATGCATCATATTGTGCATTGCATTGATTGTGTTCCTTTCTGTGTTGCCGGTATTTGTCCCCTCTCGATAGACGTGATACCGATGACGTGATCGTTGACACTGATGAAGACTCAATGTTATCTTCAGAAGTGCCAGGCAAGCAAAACCCCCTTGTTCATTCCGATACAATCCCACTCTCTCGCTCCTGCTCTCTTTTACTGCATTAGGACAACAACGATCATATTGATACTTGCTGCGGTAGCTGAACCCCTTTATCCTTTGCATGACCTGTCATTGCCACAGTAAATAGATGAAACCCACTAGCATGAGTAGGAGTTGTTTGAGCCCTGATGTGCCTACTCATTCATGCTTGTTTGTCATGCCTGCTACTGCTTAGAGTTGAGTCAGGTCTGATTCATCGGGGATGAATCAGAGGCGTGTGAACATGTCCTACTATGTGTGAACTAAGTGTGTGAACACGATTTGGTAAAGGTAGCGGTGAGAGGCCATGTAGGAGTACATGGTGGGTTGTCTCATTGCAGCCGTCCTCAGGAACTGAGTTCTGTGTTTGTGATCCATGATCAGTTACTACCACACATTGGGCTCCGGCGCTCCAAGCCCTCTCGACTTATTAATCAACATGATCTCTGTCCAGGAGTTGCAACTAGTTTCTGGTGTTTGTAGGTAGTGTTAGTAGTCTACCAAGTGGCACCCGGTACAGGTGGGCTTGGGACAGACTAGGCACAGTGGCACGGTGTACCAAGTGGCACCCGGTTGGTGGGCTTGGGAACCCTGCACACATCGTTTGGGGCCGTGAGCGACACCCCGGCCGGATCTCCTTGCGGATGGAACCCGAATAGGCGATAAACCTGGACTAGAGACTTGTTCGGTTAGTCAGGTCGTGGCCGACTCCCTCGCCCGGCTTCCGCTTGAAGGTTGCCGAGGTACATGACGTGTACAGGGCGGTAAGTGGCGAGAGCGTGTGTGAAGAAGTACACCCCTGCAGGGTTAACATCATCTATTCGAATAGCCGGATTCCTCGGATATGGAAACTTGGACCCCTTGCATAGTTCATAGACAAGTGAAAGTGGATACTCTAAAATACGCAAGATAAGCGTGAGTGCTATGGATGGCGTTCTCGTAGGGAGACGGGAGCGGATCCATAGTGGTGTATTGATATGGTGAATATGTGGACTCGTGTGCGCCACCTCAAAAGAGTTACTTGCAGTCGTAGTTCAGGTTAGCCACCGAGTCAAAGCTGGCTTGCTGCAGTTAAACTCCACCATCCCCTTGTTGATAATGATGCATATGTAGTTAGTTCTGATGTAAGTCTTGCTGGGTACATTTGTACTCACGTTTGCCTATTTTATGTTTTTGCAGAGAGACTTCAGTCTCACTAGTAGTTCCACGTGGACTTCGACGTTTAGCTTGTTACCTCAGCTACGATCTTGTGCCCTCGGCAGGATCTGGTAGATAGTCAGGCTTCTCAGCCTTTTTCATTTATAGATGTCTGTACTCAGACATGATAGCTTCCGCTTGTGCTTTGACTTGTATGCTCTGATTGTTGGGTCATGAGACCCATGTTTGTAATATCTCGCTCCTCGGAGCCTATTGAATAAATTACTTGAGTCGTAGAGTCATGTTGTGATGCCATGTTGTATTTGCACATATCGAGCATATTGTGTGTATGTTATTGAAATGCTTGGTATGTGTGGGATCTGACCATCTAGTTGTTTATCTTTAGTAGCCTCTCTTACGGGAAATGTCTCCTAGTGTTTCCACCGAGCCATGGTAGCTTGCTACTGCTCCGGAACACTTAGGCTGGCCGGCATGTGTCCTTCTTCGTTCCTGTGTCTGTCCCTTCGGGGAAATGTCACGCGATGAATACCGGAGTCCTGTTAGCCCGCTACAGCCCGGTTCACCGGAGTCCTGCTAGCCCAGTGCTACAGCCTGGATTCACTTGCTGATGACCGACACGTTCGATGCTGGGTCATGGATGCCTGTCCCTGTAAGTCTGTGCCACTTTGGGTTTACGACTAGCCATGTCAGCCCGGGCTCCTTATCATATGGATGCTAGCGACACTATCATATACGTGTGCCAAAAGGCGCAAACGGTCCCGGGCAAAGGTAAGGCGACACCCGTGGGAATACCGTGCGTGAGGCCGCAAAGTGATATGAGGTGTTACATGCTAGATCGATGTGGCATTGAGTCGGGGTCCTGACACTTGGAAAACATAGCCATCTTTGATCAACGAGCTAGTCTGGTAGAGGCTTACTAGGGACATGTTGTTGTCTATGTATCCATAGATGCATCTGAGTTTCCGGTCAATACAATTATAGCATGGATAATACACGATTATCATGAATAAGAAAATATAATAGTAACCACTTTATTATTGCCTCTAGGGAATATTTCCGACATGTTTCTCTAGGATGACACATTTTATTCCATGTAACAAGATAGATGATGCTTCACATGTTGAAAATCTCTTTTGTACGAAAATCTTGCGATTGCATGGAGTGCCCATGACGATTGTGTCAGACAGCGTTATCAAGTTCCTAAGCTACTTTTGGAAGACACTCTTCTCTTCCGCATATCATCCACAAACCGATGGCCAAACGAAGGTCAACAACTTGACATTCTCTACACTCCTCCACGTGTTAATCAACCAAAACATCAAGGAGTGGGAAGAATGCTTACCCGTCGCCGAGTATGCCAACAATCGAGCACGACACTCTACAATCGGCAAGTCTCCCTTTGAGGTGGTCTATGGCTTCAACCCATTGTTTCCATTAGACGTCCTCCCGCTACAACTACAAGAGAGAGAAAACTTGGATGCGAGCACAAGAGCAACTTACGTCAAGAAGATGCATGAAGATGCATGGCACATCATCGAACGCCAAGTACAACGCCTCGCCACCAAGCTCAACACCATCAAGCACCCCATGGTGTTCAATCTCGAAGATCTTGTGTGGCTACACCAACGCAAAGACCACTTCCCTACTGAGCTCAAGTCCATGCTTCAACCTCACGCTGATGGACCATTCAAGGCGCTAGCACGCAACAACGACAATGCCTACAAGATCAACATTCCACACGACAAGTACAATGTGAGCGAGATCTTCAATGTCAAGGACCTATCTCCTTTCCATGTTGATGAGGTTATCGATACCAGAGCGGATCTTCCCTAGGGGGGGTGATGTGGAGCATCCTTCGGTCACCTCCACGGACACATCATCATCACCCAAGGAACCAAGTTGACCAATGACAAGGGCTCATGCACGAGCCATCGAAACCAAGGTGAACTCCCTCCTTACTCAAATCCCTTTCGAATCACATGAGACATGGCTACTACCTCAATTGGAGACACTTTGCATACTCAAGTACCAAGGAATCGGCCATGGAGAGGCTAAGGAGCAAGGTCAAGCGATGGAGGAAGAAGAACGTGAAGACAGAGAGAAAACGACACAAGTCAGCAGTTACCCGGATGATCCCGACCCCCCCCCCCCCCCGGATGATCCGGACGTCACTCGGATGATCCGGCTAGAGCACCTGGGGACGCTCGTAGCCTCTCCACGAAGCCAGACGTCTGAGTCAATCATGGCAGCATCAACCCAGCCGGATCATCCAGACAATGCCCCCGATCATTCGGACCACCACCCGGATCATCCGGCCTTTGCCTGCGCTCATGACTCGGGCCGAGGCCCATGTACCTCTTCCCTCATATATGATATAAATATCCATCTCCTACCTCGATTTTAGGGTTAACAAAGCATATGTTATGATCTAGAGAGAGCTTTTCTCATCTACCTCTCCCCTTGGAGATCATGACCTATTAGGAGAAGATCCCCAAGTGGATACCAAGACCTCCTCCACTAGGGATTGGAGAACACTATCATCAAGACCTCATTTCCTTTTGGGATTGGGAAGAACTATCCTTTGTTATATCCTCTTGTTGGATTTGGATCATGCATCTTGTATGTGTATGTGAATTTAGTAGATGTGTGACCTTGGATCTTGTTATGTGAGTGTTTTCCTTGTGTTTGTGCTTGATTTTCCCAACTTCCCCTTCCTCCAAGTGTGAATAAGATCACCACATAGGGTTTCACCCTACCGCACCGGGACTTGTGCACATGAATGTTGTACTCTTTTAATTGTAATGCTTTTCCAAGCTTAATGAAAATGACTTAGATTGCTGGTTCTTAAAAAGGCCAGTATTATTGTTTTATTTTAGTACCATTCCCTTTTCTTTGATAAATGGATATTGCCATTCTCTTATGTTCTACTTGATGATGATTCAGTTTGAGAAGTCACAGTGGGTAATCTATCTAAGAGCAATGACACACTATATTAGTCAAGGACTCAAAGGCACGCAACTGAATTTATTGATGGAATTAGCTGTCAACATATGTTGTGTCTGTTTGCTTGTTGGCCATCGGCCACATACGGTGTGGACGAGTCGACTGCCATCCTTGTGTGTTAACAGTGGCCTAAAACATAAGCATAGCTGAGGCAAGGGCGTCGGCCACTACTATCTTGAGCGTGCCGACCAAAGGGGCTGACGAAGGTGCTGCGCCGGCTGGTCCTGCAGCTGGGCTAGCCAGTCCTGGGGCCGGGGCGTTGTCGTCAATCACAGTGATGAGGAGCTTCATGCCATGCTTGCAGTGGGTATTCATAGTACAAACGAACCACCTCCTACCAGCCTTATCGAGCGGGACTGTGTCATTCCCGGAGTCCCAGGAGTTGATTTGGTTTCCGTCGATGTTGCAAGACCTGAAGTCGATGCCGGCCACCTCGGCCACCGTGTGGCTGCCAATGGGGTACGTGAACACTGTAGAACAAGAATTAATGCACGGGGTTATACTACGATATTTCAAACAGGGCATGGATATGTCATTAGTGGGGGGAATATCTAGTGCTCCCATGCTCCCATATTAGCATAGACAATTTTAGTTGTTTAAAAAATTCTAATTTTTTGTGAATATTCAGAACACATATGTCTTGAACCCCTACAATTTTCAAACCCAAATTTAAAAATAATTTAGAAAAACTAAAAGACAAATTAGAATTAGAATAGAAACATTTTTTTGCTTTTGTCTTTTTGTGACACTGTTTGTGCTGATTTTCTCGTTTTTCTTTCTCTATTTGTATTTGAAGTTTGGATTAGAGTTTGTAGGGTTTGTGGACATATCTATTGTGAACATTCACATGGGTTTTTCCCAAATTCTTTGAAACACTTAAAATGTCGTTTGTTTTAAATGATAAACGCCTGATGTCAGATTTTTAACGATTTTGAGCGAACAGCCTCTCGCAAGTCAGATCCTGGATAAGAATCCTAAAGCGTTCGCTCCAAAAGCACCTTCATAGCAAACTACCAGATGAGATAGTAATTGGCTTGCTCAGGATGACAATCTGAGTGAGCACAATCGGGGGTGACAGTTTTTGTTTTTAGAGCATGCCAATTCTCACCCTTTTCCTTTGATGTAGCTGGAAATTCCCTTCGGCCAGCATAGGAAATCCCGACAATGAAATTTTTTCAGCATTTTATTTTTTTAGCTTGGCAATTCTTCATGCTGCAATCATGGCAGATCCCCGAAAACGCATAGCAATTAGTCTGCTGCAGAATGACATTTTTCTGACAATTTTCAATACATCATGACAGTTTTACTTTAAAACTTTGGCAAGTTCTCATGTAGGAAAACGACAAATTTATGTGTTTTTGCATGATAATTCTAAAGTATTCCTGGCGAGTGATTTTTTTTCCGCGAACGAAAATGTTTGTATGTTCCTACCTGGCTGGGTGAACTACAGTTCGCTCGGATGACCTGCATAAGAAAACGTCAACTCATTATTGAGATTTTTTTATATGGGAACACCTATGGTTAGGACGACTAGAAATTCTCCCAGCCCAAAAGTATTGTATATACCGAGGGAAAATACAAAGGAGAACCTGGGTACCAGCGTACCCTATATGCAAAAAAAAAGTAATTCAAGAAAAGTTCAAAAAAATTCGGAACTTCTTTGGTATCAAACATGATCAAATATTGTAGTCATATAAAAAGATTCGTCAGAGAAAGACTTTTATTGTATCCTGAGTCGAAGATTCGACAAAAAATGCTATATACAAGTACTACACACGCTATATTGTAGTCATAAACTTCTCTTTTTTATCCTGAAGTCAAAATGAATCATTTCTTGTCCAAAAACTTTTTATACGAGTAGAATATCTAGTCATGTTTGATTCATAAAAAGATTTATAATTTTTTGAACTTTTTTTTAATTACTAAATTTTTTGGCGCATATAGAATGCGCCAAAACCCGATAGCACCAAGTTTCGGTCATATACCGAGTATATTACAAATAGCAACCGTGATGCATACCTAGGTTGTCACCAACTTTGAATATTTTGCCGTCGGCCCAGGTGGCGGGGTAATTGAGTGTCCAGCCTACGGCGTCCCCGACGATGTGGTCCACTGCGAAGGCCGGTGCAAGAAGGAGGGAGACGAGGGCCACGGCCATCTGCAGCGTTTGCCGGTAAGCCATTGCTTTTATGCGGAAGAACTCCTGCCTGGCCCTCCTCCTCTTGGTTGCTTAGTTCAATCTCTGGCAAGGTTACTGTATAAATCGACGGCTGGCTGACAAGATATCAGTGCAACGATCGGATGCTTTTATGGGGAAGTGCAGTGCCTCCTTCCCCGTGTGTGTACAACTTTGACGATTTCTAGCCAGCATGAATTAATTATTAATCAAGCTGCTGGCTCACGGCGGCATTAGCTGTCGATCTGGGTATATAGCTAGCGCCAAGTGTGTGGTGTCATTCTCCAGGTGATAACATAGAAGAAGGGTTTTTACCAAAGACAAAGCTTGGCGCTCGCCCACACGCATGTTGTTTTCTCTGATGTTGGTTGGTTTTCATGCCAGGGTCAGGTTAACGTTTTCTCTTGATGCCCTCTGTTGGCGCTAAAACCGATGGATCTTAGGTATGAGGTCTTGAGCTGGTGATCTCAACATGATGGTTAACAAAAGGTAAAGGGGACACAGTGTGTCCAGTTCGGGCCCTCTTTTTCGAAAAAGGGCGCTTTATTACTTAAAAGGTTTAAGCATTACATCCGGGCTCTGGATAATTAAGATGCATACAGCCAATAAAGTCCACATGACAAGCCAAAATAAAAGAAGAAGGCGAAATACAAAGATGAATATATGTATGACACCTAAACGGTAGGAGGCCCAATCCTAAGATCATGCTGCCACCCACATTGTGTAAAAGTACCTCTCGCCGCAGCCTCCAATCGTGTACATACCTCCGTAAACAGGTCTTGATTCTCCACTCGCTGTAGAGAGGACCATACACTAGTAGAAAAGGAGGCAAAGGTCCAGGCCGGGTCAGCCCATTAGTCCCGGTTCAGTCCGGGACCGAGACCAATGGGGGCATTGGACCCGGTTCGTGATCCCAGGGGGGCCGGCTGGGCCACATGGGCCATTGGTCCCGGTTCGTCTGGACCTTTTGGTCCCAGTTGGTGGGACGAACCGGGACCAATGGGCCTCGCTCCTGGCCCACCACCATTGGTCCCGGTTGGTGGCTTGAACTGGGACCAAAGGCTCCCCTTTAGTCCCGGTTCATGCCACCAACCGGGACCAATGAGGTGCCTATATATACCCCCTCGCGTAAGAGCAGAGCACACTGCTCTGTTTTTTTTCTGGCCGAGGGGGAGAGGGCTTGGTGGTGCTCTAGCTCACCTTCTATGCACACAAGGTGTTCGATGGAATGCCCGAGCCACACTACTTAAGCTTTCTCCTCTCCAAGCTCGACCTCCGATCTCCATTTTCCTCAATATTTGTCTAAGTTTAGCGGTCCGTCACGCCTCGTCCCCGTCTTCACCGTCGTCGATCACCCGCGCCGAGCTCATCGGCGGCATCATCGTGGTGAGCCTCTTGTTCTTATCTTCTTTCTGAAAGGAAAAAATATTCTTACTTGTATGTTTACATAGATACTTGTATTATTTTCTTACTTTTATTATTGCATCTTATATAGTGTGCTGGTTTTGGTATCCGCCCCCGTCGGCCCTCGTCCTGTCTATGATTCAGATGTAGTCTATATATTATCTTTATAACTATTGGTTCATTTATTGTTTATGAAAATTATGCCGACCAACGTGACATAGATTTTATTTATGTAGGATGTATGTGAATCGGAAATTCCAACCGATCCTATTGTCGAGAGGTTAAATTTAGTTGAAAAAGAAAACAATTTGTTGAAGGAAAAAATAAAAAAATTGAGGAGGAGAAGATGATATTGGAGTTGCATGTTGCGGATGTCGTCGATGATCACAAGATCAAGATGGATGCAATGTGCTTGAAGATTAGAAAGATTAGAAAATATGCCATTCATACCGAGGCTTGGTATCATTATGTCGTTGGATCAATTGTTACCTTGGTTACGATTATGATCGTATTTGTTTTCGCATTGAAATGTTTTACATAGTTTCAATGTATGGTTTAATTAATTAGATGCTCTGGAGAGCTATATGTTGTTAGATGAGAACTATGTATGTACTTTGGTTTTAATGTGATGATGAACTTCTATTAATTTGGACACTTAATTATATATAATGCACGCAGATGAACCGGCAATGGATGTACGGTGACAGACACACCTCCGAGTACATTAAGGGCGTGCATGAGTTTCTCGATGCGGTTGAGGCAAACAAGCAAAATGGTTTTATGTGTTGTCCATGCACTGAATGTGGGAATACGAGGTCTTACTCTAACCGGAAAATCCTTCACTCCCACCTGCTTTACAAGGGTTTCATGCCACACTATAATGTTTGGACGAGGCACGGAGAAATAGGGGTTATGATGGAAGACGGCGAAGAAGAAGAGTACGATGACAACTATGTGCCCCCTGAATACGGTGATGCTGCAACGGGGGGAGCTGGTGAAGATCAAGAGGAACCAGAGATGTGCCCAATGATGCTGCAACGGGTGAAGATGCTGAAGATCAAGAGGAATCAAACGATGTGCCCGATGATGATGATCTCCGCCGGGTCATTGTCGATGCAAGGACGCAATGCAAAAGTCAAAAGGAGAAGCTGAAGTTCGATCGCATGTTAGAGGATCACAAAAAAGGGTTGTACCCCAATTGCGAAGATGGCAACCCAAAGCTCGGTACCGTACTGGAATTGCTGCAGTGGAAGGCAGAGAATGTTGTGGCTGACAAAGGATTTGAGAAGCTACTGAAAATATTGAAGATGAAGCTTCCAAAGGATAACGAATTGCCCGACAGTACATACGCAGCAAAGAAGGTCGTATGCCCTCTAGGATTGGAGGTGGAGAAGATACATGCATGCCCTAATGACTGCATCCTCTACCGCGGTGCATACAAGGATCTGAACGCATGCCCGGTATGTGGTGCATTGCGGTATAAGATTAGACGAGATGACCCTGGTGATGTTGACAGCGAGCCCCCCAGGAAGAGGGTTCCTGCGAAGGTGATGTGGTATGCTCCTATAATACCTCGGTTGAAACGTCTATTCAGAAACGAAGAGCATGCCAAGTTGATGTGATGGTACAGTGAGGACCATAAGAAAGACGGGAAGTTGAGAGCACCCGCGGACGGGTCGCAGTGGAGAAAAATCGAGAGAAAGTACTGGGATGAGTTTGCAAAGGACCCAAGGAACGTATGGTTTGCTTTAAGAGCGGATGGCATTAATCCTTTCGGGGAGCAGAGCAGCAATCACAGCACCTGGCCCGTGACTCTATGTATGTATAACCTTCCTCCTTGGATGTGCATGAAGCGGAAGTTCATTATGATTCCAGTTCTCATCTAAGGCCCTAAGCAACCCGACAACGACATTGATGTGTACCTAAGGCCATTAGTTGAAGACCTTTTATAGCTGTGGAATGGAAACGGTGTACGTACGTGGGATGAGGACAAATATGAGGAATTTAACCTAAAGGCGTTGCTGTTTGTGACCATCAACGATTGGCCCGCTCTCAGTAACCTTTTAGGATAGACAAACAAAGGATACCACGCATGCACGCACTGTTTAGATGACACTGAAAGTATATACCTGGAAAAATGCAGGAAGAATGTGTACCTGGGCCATCGTCGATTTCTTCCGACCAACCATCAATGTCGAAAGACAGGCAAGAATTTCAAAGGCGAGGCAGATCACTGGAAGAAGCCCGCCATGCGTACCGGTGATCACGTAGTTGCTATGGTCAATGATTTACACGTAATCTTTGGAAAGGGTCCCGGCGGACTAGCTGTTCCGAATGACGCCGAGGGACATGCACCCATGTGGAAGAAGAAATCTATATTTTGGGACCTACCCTACTGGAAAGACCTAGAGGTCCGCTCTTCAATCGACGTGATGCACGTGACGAAGAACCTTTGTGTGAACCTGCTAGGCTTCTTGGGCGTGTATGGGAAGACAAAAGATACACCTGAGGCACGGGAGGACCTGCAACATTTGCACGAAAAAGACGGCATGCCTCCGAAGCAGTATAAAGGTCCTGTCAGCTACGCTCTTACGAAAGAAGAGAAATAAATCTTCTTTGAATGCCTGCTTAGTATGAAGGTCACGACTGGCTTCTCGTCGAATATAAAGGGAATAATAAATATGCCAGAGAAAAAGTTTCAGAACCTAAAATCTCATGACTGCCACGTGATTATGACGCAACTGCTTCTGGTTGCATTGAGGGGGCTTCTACCAGAAAACATCCGATTAGCCATTGTGAAGCTATGTGCACTCCTCAATGCAATCTCTCAGAAGGTGATCGATCCAGAAATCGTACCAAGGCTAAGGAGTGATGTGGCGCAATGTCTTGTCAGTTTTGAGCTGGTGTTCCGACCATCCTTCTTCAATATCATGACGCACGTCCTAGTTTATCTAGTCGACGAGATTGTCATCCTGGGGCCCCTATTTCTACACAATATGTTCCCCTTTGAGAGGTTCATGGGAGTACTAAAGAATTATGTCCGTAACCACGCTAGGCCAGAAGGAAGCATCTCCATGGGCCATCAAACAGAGGATGTTATCGGGTTTTGTCTTGACTTCATTCCTGGCCTTAAGAAGATAGGTCACCCTAAATCACGGTATGAGGGGAGACTGACTGGAAAAGGCACTCTTGGAAGTGACTCAATAATATGCAGGGACAGATATTCTTGGTCTCAAGCACACTACACGGTTCTACAGAACTCTACCTTGGTGATATGTCGATGAACACAAGAACAGTCTGCGCTCCAAACACCCGGAGCAGTGCGACGACTGGATTACATGTGAACACATCAGGACTTTCAGCAGTTGGTTGGAAACACGTCTCAGAGGTGACAACACTGTTTGTGATGAGCTGTACTTGTTGTTCAGGGGACCATCTTTGACTGTATTGACTTACAAAGGATACGAGATAAATGAGAATACATTTTACACGATCGCCCAAGATCAAAAGAGCACCAACCAAAACAGCGGTGTCCGCTTTGATGCAGCAACCGAGAGCGGAAAGGACACATATTATGGTTACATAGTGGACATATGGGAACTTGACTACGGACATGATTTTAAGGTCCCTTTGTTTAAGTGCAAATGGGTCAATCTGTCAGGAGGCGGGGCACAGGTAGACCCACAGTACGGAATGACAACAGTGGATCTGAAAAATCTTGGGTACACTGACGAACCGTTCGTCCTAGCCAATGCTGTGGCACAGGTTATCTATGTGAAGGACATGTCTAACAAACCGAGAAAAAGAAAAGATAAGGAAGCGAATACATCATACGATGATCCAAAGCGCCACATAGTTCTTTCAGGAAAAAGGGACATCCTGGGAGTGGAGGGCAAGACAGACATGTCTGAAGATTATGAAAAGTTTCATGAAATTCCTCCCTTCAATGTCAAGGCTGACCCAAGCATCCTGATAAACGATGAAGATTATACATGGTTACGGCGCAGTAAGCAAATGACACAAGCGAAGAAAAAGTGAAGCCTTTCTCCCACAACTATTATGATGATACCATGCCAACTTTGTAACACACGAGTATGCTACGCAAACTTTTCCAGAGTTCATTTGAAAACTATGAATTTAGGTCGAATTTTCTCCATAGGTGCATCTATGTTCATTTTTTTAGTAAAGTTAATCACAAACTTGTGATTCACACAAATTTCAAAGAATTCAAATTTTAACTATTCAAATTTGAAAACTAATGGCACTAACAGAAAGTTTATAATTTTTCTAAAACTAATGGCACTAACAGAAAGTTTCTAATTTTGCTGACCTAAAAGCAAATAGAATCAAAAAATAAAGCAAAAAACAAAAGAAAATAAATAATACAGAAAACAAAACAAAAAAACTGGAAAAAAATAGCAACAATAAGTATTTTGTTGTAAGTAGAAACAAAATAAAATAAATAAAGCAACAAAGAAAACTAAAAAACTAAAAAAGTATTTTCAAATTTGAAAACTAATGGCACTAACATAAAGTTTATAATTTTTCTAAAACTGAAAGCAAAAATAATTAAAAAATAAAGCAAAAAATAAAAGAAAATAAATAATGCAGAAAACAAAACAAAAAACTGGTAAAAAATAGGCACTAAAAGCAAAAAAAATAAAAAAATGTTTTCAAATTTGAAAACTAATGGCACTAACAGAAAGTTTATAATTTTTGTGACCTAAAATAAAAAATAAATCACTAAAAAGCTATAAGTATTTAGTTCTAAGTAGAAATGAAAAAATAAATAGCAAAAAAGAAAAAAAAATGCCTATAATATTTGTTATGACTAACTAAAATTACCAAATTAAGTATAATGATAAAAGACAGTAATATTAAATAGCAGGAAAAAGAATGACTCAAAAATCAATTTTTATAGTAAAGTTATTCATAAACTAGTGATTCACGCAAATTTTAAAAAAAATCAAATTTAAACTATTCAAATTTTAAAACTAATGGCACTAACAGAAAGTTTATAATTTTTTTTGACCTAACAGAAAAAAGAAATCACTAAAAAACTACAAGTATTTAGTTCTAAGTAGAAATGAAAAATAAATAGCAAAAAAAATGCCACCTACTGGGACAGCACGGCCTGAATACGACTAGAAACCCAACCATGGGCCAAGATTCAGGCCCGCAGCAGGCCCAGTAGGCCCACAGGCATTGCAGTGTGTCATTAGGCCTATAAGCCTGCAGTTCAGAGGAGTTCGAAAGGGAACACAGAGCAGGGCTTATAAACAGGTGCGGGAGCTCTTCAGCTAACAAGGTGGGACTAAACTCCCACCACCGCGCCAGCGCAAGGCCATTGGTCCCGGTTGGTGGCACCAACCGGGACTAAAGGGGGGCATTGGTCCCGGTTCGTGGCACAAACTAGGACCAATGCCCCTCTTTAGTCCTGGCTGGTGCCACCAACCGGGACCAAAGGGTGCATTGGTCTCAGTTTGTGCCACGAACAGGGACCAATGGCTTTGTTATATAAGCAAGGACTTAGTGTTTTTCATTTCATCTCTGCAGTTGCCTACGTTGACGACGCCGCCAGGCTGCCCGATTCACACCCCACCGACGTCGTCGCCGCCCCCCTCGGCGCCCGCGCCGCGCGCAGTCACCACCTCGCACCGCCCCGACGCCGTCGCCGCGCGCCACCCCGCGCAGCCCCGACGCCGTTGCCGCCTCGTGTCGCGCCCCGACGCCGTCGCCGCCCCGCCTCTGCCTCCCCGCACCGCCCCGACGCCTTCGCTGCCCCGCGTCGTCGCGCCCCGATGCCGTCGCCGCCCCGCCTCTGCCTCGCCGTCGCCTCTGCCTCGCCGCGCCCCAGCTGCCCCGCGCCGCCGTCGCCTCTGCCTCGCTTTGGTCAGGGCCGGCACCGCCCCCCTCTTCCCCTTGTTTTCTTTGCAAATATATAGATGTTTTTCTCCTGATTATATGTTCTCTGTGTATATATGTGCAAAAGATAGATTTTTAGAAAAAAATAGTATTTTTTCTGTTCATATATTTTTTTGGTGATATTGATTATTGTAAATATGCAAATGTTTGTACATTCATATGAACTCTCTTGGAGAAAAAAAATGTTACCGGGGAGAAAAAAAAGTTCTAGGATCATCAAGGGGTCGAGAGGGGGTCGAGGGTCGAGAGGGGGTTGAGGGTCGCCGAGGGGTAGAGGGTCGAGAGGGGGTCGACGGTCGCCGAGGGGTCGAGAGTCGTCGAACATGAGAGGAAGAAGAGGATAAAAAAAGATCTCCTCTATTCTTTCTTCTCCTCTTTTTTTTCTTCTTCTTCCTCTTTTTTTTCGGGAATGAGGGTCGTCGAGGGTCGCCGAGCGGTAGAGCGGGAGGATGTAGTGTCCAACACCGACGACCACATGTATCTCACACCGACGATACTTGCTATTTAGGGTTTCCTCTACCGCTCGGCGACCCTCGACGACCCTCGTTCCCGATAAAAAAAAGAGGAAGAAGAAGAAAAAAAGAGAGGAGAAGAAAGAATAGAGGAGGATTCTTTCTTCTCCTCTTTTCTTCTTCTTCTTCCTCTTCTTTTTTATCCTTAAAGCGTTGTCGAGGCCACCCCAAACCCTAGAGAAGCAGCGTCGAGGCCACTAATTATTATTAGTTCTACGTTTGCCACTAATATATCCATCTGTCATGTTTGAATAATAATTGCCATGTTGTAAATATTTGTAGAAACTATGGACACCGCCCAAGACGAAGTACAAGAAGAGTTGTTGGGGGACATAATCGCACGAGGAAGTGATGCCATCTGCTCGTTGTTTCTCAACGACACTGATGGTCTGGAAGCAGCTGGCTATGATTATGATGGCTCCGGTGACCTAATGCCGGTGCAAGAAGGAGACAGTGAGGACGGCTCCGGTGACCCAATGCCGGTGCAAGGAGACCGTGATGATGGATCGAACCGAGTCCGACCAGGTATATGTATTAGTTAAGCTTGTGCTGACTAGCTAATTGATGCATTCATTGTTTTGGTATGTACACATATTAATTAAGTCTTTGTTCTTTTTTCTAGCCCTCCGGATTGAGCACAACTTCGGTAAAGAGACAAGGCCCAAAGAAAAAGTTGAGCTCGGATGAAAGGTTTGAGATCATAGCAATCGCGTCCGACGGCCAACCGATTGAACCCATCCGGACAAAGAGCGCATTTGTTGCTCAGTGCGGGTTCTAGTTAGGGACAAGATCCCGATCAGCATCCAGCAATGGTTAAAGTCAGCTACAGAAGACCCTGAGGTGTCTTATGTCAATGATATGCATAAAAATGATCTTTGGACTGAGCTGAAATCAAATTTCACCCTACCGCCAGAGGATGATCTGGAGAAGCCAGTTAAAGAGCAATTAATCAAGTCTTTTGCTCTTAAGAGGATGGCAGAACTATTCAGGAGGTGGAAGAAAGAGCTGAATAAGTTTGTCGAAAATAAAGAGACACCAAAATTCAAGGGAAGATATGAGAAGATCAGAGATCACTGGCCCGCATTTGTGGCCCACAAGACATCGGAAAAGAGTAAGAAGATGTCGGCGACAAACAAGAAAAATGCTGCAAAGAAGAAGCATCACCATCGCACGGGGTCAGGTGGCTACCTCACATTCTGGTTGATAAAGGGCGAAACAGAGACAATTAACTGGCCAGACCGTTTCCGGACTTGGTTCTTCGGGGCTGGCGGAACCTTGGACCCTGTATCAGGGAAGTGCATTTGGATGGATGAGCAAATGGAAATACCAGTCAAGAGGCTTAACCACTATATCGAAGCAGCGCAGCAAGGGACGTTCGTTCCAGACAGAGAGAACGACGAGCTCACAATGGCCCTCAGGAATCCTGAGCACCCTGGATGGACACAAGGCACGCTAGGCTCCATTCCGTGGAAGGCTGGGTTTCCGGATGCAGGCGGTTACAAATGCCACGAGAGGAGGAAGAAAGTGGAGCAGACCCAACTGCAGGCGCTGCACGCTAGGGTACAAGCGATAGAGGAACGAGAAGCAAATCGCAGCAAACGAACTGCCGAAGCTTCCCCCGAAGCTACCCCGCCATCTCAGCGGAGAAGCAGTGTGGCTTCCACCGAGCTGCTTCTGCCGGAGCATGTCTTGACGGCTCCTGTCAGCTATCCCGTGGATGCTATCACGGAGTCTCGAAATTGCCACATTATGACGCAATGGATTAATATGAAGGTCAAGGAGGCTGTTGGCTCTGTTTTTTCCTACTGAACCCGGCGCAACTTTTCACTGCCAGCCAATTCCAGAAGGATATGCTAGGGTGATGGTCGATGAAATAACGGAGGGATTTGAGGACCTCCAACTTGACCACCCTACCAGTGAAGGGGAGACTCGGCTGGGTTCTGCTCTGAAGACTCCATGCCTATGGCGGAAGGAGCTCATCAACCTTCCAAACTGGACGCCTCCGCCTCCTCCTCCTCCTCCGGCGAGTCAGGGCACTCCGCCTCCTCCACCGCCTCCTCCTCTGGCGAGTGACGATCACGGCACTCGGCCGGCTCCTTCTCCGGCGCGTGGCGGCACTCCGCCTGCACCGGCGCACCCGAGCAGCCAGCCTCCTCCTTCTCCGCCTCGTCAGCAAGGGCAGAAGAGACCCGCCACTGCTCCGGCTGCTCTGGCGCGTCGTAGTCCTTCTCCTCCGCCTCATAAGCAAGTAAAGAAGACAGCCGCTCCGTCTGCTCTGCCGGTGTCTAGCAGTACAGCCAAAGGCGGGAGGACATACAGATTCGGTCCTTCTCTGAAGACTCCAGAGAAGTTACCATACGAGAGGACCCCGGAGGAGAACGCCAAGAACGCGCGAGAAGAAGTGAGGAACTTCTTTGAAGGGGTGAAATCAAAGAAACATCCACCTCTGGAGGAGAAGGTAGATCCGGTGAAAGCGAAGCGCACTCAGGCTGCCCTGACAAAACCACCCAAGTCTTCGCTGAAAGGCAATTATGAGTGCATTATTGGAAAGGCATTTTCCGAAGCGGAGCGGTCGGGAAGTACTGTCAGTGATCAAAGGCTAAAAGAATGACGAGCTGGGAAAGAAATTGCCCAACTCGGCGAACAAGCGAAGCTATCGTGCCCCAAGCTCAAGGTGCCTAGTGACATCGTCGCTAATGATCCGAGGATGGTGCCCGATTATAGCAATCTTGGAGATTACCTGCCCGACGATGTACATTATGATTTCATGGAGGTGCAGATACAAAGATACGAGTACGGGAAGCCTCTCGTCAAAGATGAAAGATCTATATCAACGATGATGCGAAGATTGCATGATTGGTACTTGAAAATCTGCAGAGAGTCTGGGGGGAGGAGTACTTTGTATGTGAGAGTTAAAAAGGAGCATGACCTCGTTGGAATTGAACTGTTGCCTATTCCATTTGAGGAGTTCTTTCAGTTTTTCAATCAATTGGCCCTCGATAAAGCAACGGTCGCCTGCTACTGTCTATAAGTAGTACTACTTTGTCATTAAGTCCCTCTATATAGCTTAGATCTTTCATTGCATGTATTTATAATTATCCTCACTATATTATGCAGATTGAAGATCGTCGAATTGAAGAAAAGACAAATCGGTGATATTGGGTTCATTAACACAAATCTCATAGATGCAACTCAGGTTAAATTTCATGCCGCAGATACCGAGGCCAACTTGCTACGATCGAAGGTAATAAATGAAAACAAAGATATAATACTCTTTCCTTACAACTTCAAGTGAGTGTTACTGTCTTGTGCATATTCGGTTTCCCTTATATATTAGTCAAGGTTATAGTAATGTAATTGATGAGTTATGCATGCGTGTGCAGTTTCCACTATATTCTCCTAGAGATTAAGCTTGAGCAGGGACTAGTAACCGTCTTAGACTCGAGACGAAAATATCCCCAGGACTATGCGGACATGACTCAAATGCTTGAGAAGTAAGTTAAATCGATCATTATCCACCATATCAGCAACTTTGTTCATTTCCTGATATATCAAGTAATTGTTTTCTTTGTCTGGCAGGGTTTGGAGAAAATTCACCAAAAAAGCTCCGGGACTGCCGAAGAAGCTGCAATTTAGACACCCGAAAGTAAGTACTATAGTAGCATGTTCCGCGCATCTCCTAGTGATTCAAGCGCTAGTTTCATCAATACCATTTTGCATTCTTGCTTATCAGTTTGATTGACCTCTATTTCTTGTAAAGTGGTTGTGGTAGGAACAAGGGAATGATTTCTGTGGATACTACGTTTGCGAGTCCATTCGCCACACGTCCTGTGAGCGGGGCTACTCTGACGAACAATATGAAGTGCGTAAATAACAACATTCACAATTTTATTTTATTACCATCATTTGTGTTGAGTTTCATTCATTCATATATATATATATATATATATATATATATATATATATATATATATATATATATATATATATATATTGACCCCCTTCTTCAAATTAGATGTTTCGGAAGCGGGATGAACTCCTAGCACCAGCTCACATGCGAGCAATTCAAGAGGAATTGGTGGCATTCTTTCTTGACCACGTGATCACTGAAGACGGAGAATACTATGTGGACCATGCGTCCGTGTGTTAGGAGATTATATTTGTAAGAGATAATTATTGTATATATGTAGCCGGTAGTGTCGGATAGATATACGAGAACTTGTTGTTCGACCAATCTCTCGGAGAAGGAGAGGTGGTCGATATCACTTCTCTCTATATGCATATATGTTCATGACGATCTTCTGTTTCCTTCGTTTGCTTACTAGCTAGCTAGCGTGTCTAGTCCTCTCTATACGTATGTATAGTACGTAGTGTCGACCAAGCACGGACATAAGAGAGGACACTTCCCTCTATTAATTATAGCTAGCTAACACAATATATGAAACACCTAAATTAACCCCCCAAAACCCCCAACCCCCCCCCCCTTAAAAAAACAAAAACCCCATCCACAGAAATGCTGACGCGTGGATGCCTATTAGTCCCAGTTGGTGCCACCAACCGGGACCAAAGGCCCTCCTGCGTGGGCTCCGCGCACAGGCCACATGGAGGCCCATATGTCCCGGTTCTGGATTGAACCGGGACTAAAGGGACAGGGCATTAGTACCGACCCTTTAGTCCCGGTTCAGGAACCGGGACAAAAGGCCCTTACGAACAGGGACAATAGGCCCGTTTTCTACTAGTGATAAATGAAGCATCCCGGTACATCTGTAGATAACCTGCATAAGGGAAGTACTTTTATCATTAAAAACCTTATCATTTCTACATAGCCAAAGCGACCAAATCACGGCAAGCGCTCCCACCCTCAGAAGAATTCTAAACTTGTGATCAATCCCATGTAACCAGTTGCCAAATATATTAGCAACACTACACGGAGGATACAAGCCAGAAGCTATCTGGCTGACTGACCATATAGAACGAGCCAATTTACAATGAAAGAACAAATGTTTTATTGTCTCATAATGCGGACAAAATACACATTGCGTACTTCCATGCCAATTCCTCTTAATAAGGTTATCTTTAGTAAGAATGAATCCGCGACGAAGATACCACGCAAAGATTATTCTTAAGAGGTATCTTCATCTTCCAGATCTTCTTATTATTATCAACTCGCACATCTAATTGAATTAGAGCTCTATACATAGACTCCACTGAGAACAGCACATTCCCTTGTAGGTTCCAACGAAAGATATCGGACCCTTGTGACAACTGTACCGTGGTTAACCGTTGGAGCAGTATGTTCCACGATTGGAGTATAGGTCCAATTAAATCCCTTTTGAATGTCACATTTGGCGGAAATGATTCCAAAACCTTGGCAATAGTATCGCCCTTGTGACACACAATATTGTACAGAGCTGGATATTTTTCCCGGAGAGTAGCACTACCTAGCCACTTATCCCCCAGAATCTAATTTCTGAGCTATCCTTAATTGAGAAGGAACCATAGCGGAAGAAGTATTTCTTCGTTGCCATTAGTCCGACCCAAAAATGAGAGTCCCTAGACTTCCAGTATACTTGGGATACCGCCTTAGAACCCACATATTTTCTTCTTAGGAGGGTTTGCCATACACCATCTTCCGTCAACAACTTAAACAACCATTTGCCGAGGAAGGCCCTGTTCTTAACCTCAAGGTCATGAATGCCCAACCCGCCTTGGTCCTTGGGACGGCAAACCACACTCCATTTAGCCAGCCGATATGTTTTCCTCTCGCTATCTCCTTGCCAAAAGAATCTCGATCGGAATTAATCCAATCTATGTAATACTCCTTTCGGCAATTGGAAGAAGGAAATCATATATAGTGCCATGTTACTTAGTACTGAATTTATGAGGACCAACCTTCCACCCAGAGATAGCAATTTACCTTTCCAACTGCTAAGTCTTTTTTGTAGTCTCTCCTCAACGTGTTTCCATTCAGCATTTGTGAGTCTCCGATAATGTATCGGTATCCCCAAATAAGTGATCGTTAACTGGCCCAATTCGCATCCGAATAGCTCAGCATACATATGGGCCTCATCTTGAGCCTCGCCAAAACAAAACATTTCACTTTTATGTAAATTGATCTTAAGCCCTGAGAGTTGCTCGAATGCTGATAAAATTAATTTCAGATTTCTTGCGTTCTCGAGGTCATGATCCATAAAGAGAATTGTATCGTCGGCATATTGGAGGATAGATAGGCCACCATCAACTAGATGATTCACTACCCCATCAATTTGGCCATCAATCTTGGCACGCTCAATCATGACCGCTAACATATTAGCCACTATATTGAATAGCATGGGCGATATTGAGTCACCTTGTCGCAATCCTTTCTTTGTTTAGAAATAGTTGCCAACGTCATCATTGACTTTAATGGCAACACTACCTCCAGACACGAAACTATGGATCATAGCGCGCCACTCAGCAGAAAAACCTTTCATTCTGAGAGTCTATTGAAGAAAAGACCACTTGACTATGCAGAAAAAGCTTTTTCAAAGTCGATTTTAAGAACCACCCCATACAGTTTTTTCCTATGCAATTCGTGAACTGCTTCTTGAAGGAAAACAACCCCATCTAGGATGTTTCTGCCTTGCATGAAAGCAGTTTGAGAAGGACGAACCACATGTTCAGCAACCGAATTTAGCCTAATCGTCACTACCTTGGTGAATGTTTTAAAGCTAACATTAAGGAGGCAAATTGGACGATATTGTTGTATCCTTTCAGCCTCATTAACCTTAGGTAATAAAATAACTTCACCGAAGTTTAACCGGAACAACTCTAGTTGGCTAGCGTGAAGGCATCCAAACAAGAGTAGGAAATCTTGTATGATGACCTCCCAAAAATTCTGGTAGAACTCAGCAGGAAAACCATCAGGAGCTGGTGCTTTGTTATGCTCCATTAGGAAAACCGCCTTTCTAACTTCCTCCTCGGAAAATGGAGATGTTAGAAGGCTATTTTCCGCAACAGAGACCTAGGGGATGTCATCTGTTCGAGACTCATCCATCAGAAGTTTCCTTCCTCAGGGGTTCCGAATAGATTTTTATAATAACTAGTGATATAAGACTTAAGTTGCCCATGCCCTTCAATCGTGCCCTCCTCCTGTTGTAGGTAATGAATAAGTTTTTTCCGATGTCTACCATTAGCGACACCATGGCAAAATCTTGTATTCGAATCACCTTTCAGGATAAACTGAGAGTTTGAATGTTGGTACCACTTGAGTTCCTCCTCGCGCAACATGCGAGCTAACTGGGCATTTGATTGACTCTTGATCTCTATTTCGATGTCAGAGAGAGGTCTAATCTCTGCCAGAGCTTCTAACTCATCAATAATAGATGAAAGGCGGAGCTTCTCCTTTTTGAGGATACCTGCTGTGTGCCTAGCTCATCCACAAAGGAACTTACGTAATGCACGCATTTTGTTGTTCCATATGTGTATTGGGGTAAGCCCGGCAACCGGTTTATTCCACACCTCCTTGATCATTTCATGGAATCCATCCCGACGCAATCAACCCAGTTCAAACTTGAACATGCGTTGGTGCTGTGGTCGAGGTAATCCAGTGGTTAAGAGAATGGGTGAATGGTCTGAAATAGCCTCTATACATGGAAGAGCGCGAACAGAAACCATTGGGAATTTGCATTCCCAGTCGGTATCCATTAAAACACGGTCTAGTTTCTCATATGTCGGCTCCGGAAGACTATTCGCCCAAGTGAACTGTCTTCCAATCATGGAAACCTTTCGCAAATCTAGACTGTCAATGACAGCGTTGAAAAGGAAAGGCCAATGATTATCAAACCTACCTCAGCTTTTCTCATTTGGAAATCGTAGCAAGTTAAAATCCCCACCAATAAGAATGGGGTAGGGATTATCTTTCGCTAGATTAACCAGTTCACGGAGAAAAACGGCCTTGAGCTCATCCTGGGCTGCCCCATACACGGCGACGAGGATCCATGTGAAGTTGTCAGCTTTGTTTCGGATATGGAGCTTAATATGAAACTCTCCATACGAACTAGCCAGAACATCCATAGTCCCTGTGTTAATGACAAGTAAAATGCCCCCAGAACGACCTCGAGGTGGCCGTGAAATCCAATTATAGTCTATCCCGCCAGATAGGCGGTCAAGCAGACTTGCTGAGAAATCACGTCTCCCCGTTTCAGATAAAGCCAGAAAGTCTAAATTGTACTCCCTATTACACTCCGCAATGAATAGATGTTTAGCCAAGTCACCAAGACCTCTGCTATTAAAGAACATGCCATTCATGAGGAAACAATAGGAGATTTAGAAAATTTCACCCTCTTAGAGGGTTTACGACCTTTTTTCGAACGGTCGAACTTCGATTTACGACCGGAAGCTGTAAGCTCAATCAATGAACTAAGCCCGGGTTCCTCCAAGCCCACGTTCGAAACATCCCCTACAACATGAGCGAGTAGCTGACCATCTGATGTGTCATGCATCTCCTCCTCATCTAGATGAGAGGTAAAAGATTTTCTATAAACTCGTGGAGTGACCTTTAATCAGTCATATTCCAAATGTCTCAATGCGTTTGTAGAAACAGAAATATCATTCTCATTATTTCCTAGACTAACACCCACATTATTCAAATTAGCAACGATGGATGTAGTAGAAAAAGACAAAAATGATTTGGGTGATGACGAAGTACCTTGGTTGTCGAGGTTCTGCATAGCTTTACGTCGCATAGCCTTGGCCAAAGAGTCTTCGTCAGTGTCCGCCGTTCCAACGTCGGCCACCGCATGACGGGCACTGCGACGTGTGGGTGTTACCTCCGATGAAGAAAGACGTGCAGGAACCTCCACCGGAGGAGGGGATGAGGGTGTAGTAGCAACCCCCTCTCCGGCAGTCAAGACCATCGGTAAACTCAACGCCGCCGCCGAAGATGGCGTGTCTGGAGGTGGGACCACGGGTGGTGCGTGCATGGGTGAGACGCACACGTTTGGCTTCATCAGAACTTGTGGAGCAGCCACGGACGCATCCAGCTCCGATAAATATCTTTAACAGTTGAATGTCTATTTGTTTATGTATTCACACATGTATTCGAGTTTCCGATCAGTACAATTTTAGCATTAATAATAAGCATTTATCATGAATAAGGAAATATAAAATAACAATTGTATTATTGCCTCTAGGGCATATTTCCTTCAGTATCCCACTTGCACTAGTGTTAATAATCTAGATTACATAGTGATGAATCTAACACCCATGGAGTCTTGGTGCTGATCATGTTTTTCTTGCGGGAGAGGCTTAGTCAACGGGTCTGCACATTCATATATGTATGTACTTTGCAAATTTCTATGTCTCTATCCTTTACCTTTACACGAATGGAGTTGAAGCGTCTCTTGATGTGTTTGGTTCTCATGCGAAACATGGATTCCTTTGCCAAGGCAATTGCGCCAGTGTTGTCGCAAAAGATTTTCATTGTACCCGATGCACTATGTATTACACCTAGATCGGATATGAACTCCTTCATCCAGACCCCTTCATGCGCTAATTCTGAAACAGCTATGTACTCCGCTTCAAACATAGATCCCGCCATGACGCTCTACTTGGAATGGCACCAACTGACAGGTCCACCATTCAATAAAAATATGTATCTAGTTTGTGACTTAGAGTCATCGGGATCAGTGCCGAAGCTAGCATTGATGTAACCATTTAGGATGAGCTCTTCGTCACCTCCATAAACTAGAAACATATCCTTGGTCGTTTTCAAGTACTTCAGGATGTTCTTGACCGCTGTCTAGTGATGCACTCCTGGATTACTTTGGTACCTCCCTGCCAAACTTATGGCAAGGCACACATCAGGTCTAGTATACCACCTAGCATACATGATAGAACCTATGGCTGAGGCATAGGGAATGACTATCATTTTCTCTCTATCTTCTGGAGTGGTCGGGCTTTGAGTCTGACTAAATTTCACACCTTGTATCAAAAGCAAGAACCCTTTCTTTGACTAATCCATTTTGAACTTCTTCAAAACTTTATCAAGCTATGTGCTTTGTGAAAGTCCTATTAAGCGTCTTGATCTATCCCTATGGATCTTGATGCCCAATATATAAGCAGGTTCACCGAGGTCTTTCATTGAAAAAATCTTATTCAAGTATTCTTTTATGCTATCCAGAAATTCTTTATCGTTTCCAATCAATAATATGTCATCCACATATAATATCAGAAACGCTACAGAGCTCTCACTCACTTTGTTGTAAATACAGGCTTCACCATATATCTATATAAAACCACATGCTTTGATCACCTCATCAAAGCATATATTCCAACTCCGAGATGCTTGCACCAGTCCATAGATGGATCGCTGGAGCTTGCACACTTTGTTAGCACCTTTATGATTGACAAAACCTTTTGGTTGCATCATATACAAATCTTCTTTAAGAAATACATCAAGGAATGCAATTTTGACGTCCATTTGCCAGATTTCATAATTATAAAATGTGGCAATTGCTAACATGATTCGGACTGACTTAAGCATCGCTACGGGTGAGAAGGTCTCATCGTACTCAACCCCTTGAACTTGTCGAAAACCTTTTGTGACAAGTCGAGCTTTGTAGATGGTGACATTACCATCACCGTATGTCTTCTTCTTGAAGATCCATTTATTCTCAATGGCTTGCCAATCATCGGGCAAGTCCACCAGCGTCCACACATTGTTCTCATACATGGATCCTATCTCAGATTTCATGGCCTCAAGCCATTTATCAGAATCTGGGTTCATCATAGATTCTTTATAGTTTGTAGGTTCGTCATGGTCTAGTAACATAACTTCCAGGACAGAGATTACCGTACCATTCTAGTGCGGAACATGCTCTCTTCGACCTACGAGGTCCAGTAGTAACTTGATCTAAAGTTTCATGATCATCATCATTAGCTTCCTCTCTAGTTGGTGTAGGCATCACGGGAACGGATTTCTCTAATGTGCTACTTTCCAAATTGAGAGAAGGTAGAATTACCTCATCAAGTTCTAATTTCCTCCCACTCACTTCTTTTTAGAGAAACTCCTCTAGAAATGTTCCATTCTTGGCAACAAAGATCTTGCCTTCGGATATGTGGTGGAAGGTGTACCCAATTGTTTCCTTAAGGTATCCTATGAAGACACACTTCTCCAATTTGGGTTCGAGCTTATCAGGATGAAGCCTTTTGACATAAGTGTCACAACCCCAAACTTTAAGAAATGACAGCTTAGGTTTCTTGTCAAACCATAGTTCATACGGTGTCGTCTCAACGGATTTAGACGGTGCCCTATTTAACGTTAATGCAACCGTCTCTAATGCATAACCCCAAAACTACAGTGGTAAATCTGTAAGAGACATCATAGATCGCACCATATCTAATAAAGTATGGTTATGACGTTCGGACTCACCATTATGCTATGGTGTTCCAGGTGGTGTAAGTTGTGAAACAATTCCACATTGTTTTAAATGAAGGCCAAACTCGTAACTCAAATATCCGCCTCTGCAATCAGATCTTAGAAACTTTATTTTCTTGTTATGATGATTCTCCACTTCACTCTGAAATTCTTTGAACTTTTCAAATGTTTCAAACTTGTGTTTCATCAAGTAGATATATCCATACCTACACAAATCATCTATGAAGGTCAGAAAATAATGTTACCCGCCGCGTGCCTCAACACTCATCGGACCGCATACATCGATATGTATTATTTCCAATAAGTCATTAGCTCGCTCCATTGTTCCGGAGAATGGAGTTTTAGTCATCTTGCCATGGGGCATGGTTCGCAAGTATTAAATGATTCATAATCAAGTGATTCCAAAAGTCCATCTGTATGGAGTTTCTTCATGTGCTTTACACCAATATGACTTAAACGGCAGTGCCACAAATACATTGCACTATCATTATCAACTTTGCATCTTTTGGCATCAATATTATGAATATGTGTGTCACTAGGATAGAGATTCAATAAGAATAGACCATTCATCAAGGGTGCATGACCATAAAAGATATTACTCATATAAATAGAACGACCATTATTCTCTGATTTAAATGAATAACCGTCTCGCAATAAACAAGATGTAGATATAATGTTACTACTCAACGCTGGCACCAAATAACAATTATTTAGATCTAAAACTAATCCTGAGGTTAGATGTAGATGTAGCGTGCCGACGGCGATCACATCGACCTTGGAAACATTTCCGACGCACATCGTCACCTCGTCCTTAGCCTATCTTCGTTTATTCTGCAGCTCCTGTTTCGAGTTACAAATATGAGCAACCGAACAAGTATCAAATACCCATGCGCTGCGATGAGCATTAGTAAGGTACACATCAATAACATGTATATCAAATATACCTTTGTTCACTTTACCATCCTTCTTATCCACCAAGTATTTGGGGCAGTTCCGCTTCTAGTGACTAGTCCCTTTGCAGTAGAAGCACTCAGTTTTAGCCTTGGGTCCATCTTTAGGCTTCTTCTGGGGAGTGGCAACTTGTTTGCCATTCTTGAAGTTCCGTTTCTTTCGCTTGCCCTTTTCTTGAAACTAGTGGTCTTGTTAACCATCAACACTTGATGCTCCGTCTTGATTTCTACCTCTGTGGCCTTAAGCATTGCAAAGATCTCAGGAATCATTTTATACATCCCTTGCATATTATAGTTCATCATGAAGCCTTTATAACATGGTGTTAGTGATTGAAGAAATCTGTCAATAACACTATCAACCGGAATTTTAACTCCCAACTGAGTCAAGTGGTTATGATACCCAGACATTTTGAGTATGTGTTCTCTGATCGAACCGTTCTCCTCCATCTTGCAGCTATAGAACTTGTTGGAGACTTCACATCTCTCAACCCGGGAATTTGCTTGAAATATTAACTTCAACTCTTGGGACATCTCATATGCTCCATGACGTTCAAAACGTCTTTGAAGTCTTGGTTCTAAGTCGTAAACCATGGCACACTAGACTATTGAGTAGTCATCAGATCGAGCTTGCCAGACGTTCATAACCTCAGCTTCAGCTCCTGCAGCAGGACTTTCACCTAGCGGTGCATCAAGGACATAATTCTCCTATGCGGCAATGAGGATAATCCTCAAGTTACAGACCCAGTCCGTGTAGTTGCTACCATCATCTTACAACTTAGCTTTCTCTAGGAACGCATTAAAATTCAGGGGAACGGTAGCTCGGGCCATTCATCTACAATATAGATATGCAAAACTATAAGACTAAGTTCATGATATATTAAGTTCAATTAATCAAATTACTAATGAACTCCCACTTAAATAAACATCCCTCAAGTCATCTCAGTGATACATCATCCAAATCAACTAACCCATGTCCGATCATGACGTGATGGGGTAGTCATCAATGGTGAACATCTCTATGTTGATCATATCAACTATATGACTCATGTTTGACCTTTCGGTCTCAAGTGTTCCGAGACCATGTCTGTACATGCTAGGCTCATCAAGTTTAACCCAAGTATTATGCATGTGCCAAACTGTCTTACACCCTTTGTATGTGAACGTAGAGTCTATCACACCCGATCATCACGTGGTGCTTCGAAACGATGAACTTTGGCAGTGGTGCATACTCGGGGAGAACACTTTTATCTTGAAATTTAGTGAAGGGATCATCTTATAATGCTACTATTGTTCTAAGCAAAATAAGATGCATAAAGGATAAAGATCACATGCAATCAAAATATGTGACATGGTATGGCCATCATCATCTTGTGCTTTTGATCTCCATCTCCAAAGCATCGTCATGATCTCCATCGTCACTGTCTCGACACCTTGATCTCCATCTTATAGTCGTTGCGTCAAGGTCGTCACGCCAACTATTGCTTCTACAACTATCGCTAACGCATAGTGATAAACTAAAGCAATACATGGTGCTTGCATTTCATACAATAAAGAGACACCCTAAGGCTCCTGTTGGTTGTCGATATTACAAAACATGATCATCTCATACATTAACATATATCACATCATATCTTGACCATATCACATCACAACATGCCCTGCAAAAACAAGTTAGACGTCTGCTACTTTGTTGTTGCAAGTTATATGTGGCTGCTACAGGCTTCTAGCAATAACCATTCATAACTATACAAAAACCACAACGGTAATTCATCAAGTTTGCTGTTTTGACCTTCTTCAAGGACATGCCATAGTCAAATTTGATTCAACTAAAGTAGGAGAAACAGACACCCGCCAACCACCTTTTATGCAAAACTAGCTGCATGTCAGCCGGTGGAACCAGTGTCATGTGCGTGGACATGTAAGGTTGGTCCAGGCCGCTTCATCCCACAATACCTCCGAATCAAAAGAAGACGTTGGTGGTAATCAGTATGACTATCACCGCCCACAACTCTTTTTGTTCTACTCGTGCATATAATCTAAGCATAGACCTGGCTCAGATGCCACTGTTGGGAAATGTTGCATGGAAAACAAAAAAATCTACGCACATGCAAGATCTAGCCATGGAGATGCATAGTAACTAGAGGGGAGAGTGTGTCTACATACCCTTGTAGACCGTAAGTGGAAGTGTTTGACAACGCAGTGGATGTAGTCGAACTTCTTCGCGTTCCAACCGATCGAGTATCGAACGTATGGGACCTCCGCATTCAGCACGCGTTCAGCTTGATAACGTCCTCCGCCTTCTTGATCTAGCAAGACGACGAGGTAATGGATGAGTTCCGGTAGCACGACGGCGTTGTGATGGTGATGATGAAGTTATCTCCCCAGGGCTATGCCTAAGCACTACGAAAATATGACCATGGGTGTAAACGGTGGAGGGGGGCGCCGCACACGGCTAAGCAATTGTTCTAGGTGTGCTAGTGCCCCCATCCCACATTTATATAGGTGGGGCAAGAGGGAGCAGCCAGGAGGGCGCCCCAAGTAGGATGAATCCTACTTGGGGTCCCTTCCCAAGTGGTGCCCCGTTTACCATACAGGGAAAGGAAAGGCAGAAGAGAGAAGGAAGAGGGAGGCTGAATCCCCCCTTTCCTTTCCCCCACTTGGGGAGGATAGCATGGGGGTGTACTAGCTCCATGCGGTCTAGTGTGCAACCCTCTTGTGGCCCAATAGGCCCACTATCCTCCCGGGGGTGTCTGGTACCCCCTCCAGTACTCCGATGACTATCTAGTACACTCTGAAACTCTTTTGGTGTCCGAATACCATCGTCCTATATATCAATCTTTACCCCTCGACCATTTCGAGACTCCTCGTCATGTCTGGGATCTTATCCGGGACTCTGAACAACATTTCGTCACAAAATCATATAACTCATATAACACTATATCATCAACGAACATTAAGCATGCAGACCGTACGGGTTTGAGAGCTATGTACACATGACCGAGACACCTCTCCGGTCAATAACCAATAGAGGAACCTGGATGCCCATATTGGCTCCTACATATTCTATGAAGATCTTTATCGATCGATCCTTTATGACAACATACAAAATTGCCTTTGTCCATCGGTATGTTACTTGCCCGAGATTCGGTCATCGGTATCTTCATACCTAGTTCAATCTCGTTACCAGCAAGCATCTTTGCTCGTTCCGTAATACATCATCTTGCAACAAACTCATTTGTCACTTTGCTTGCAAGGCTTCTTATGATGTGTATTACTAAGAGAGCCCAGAGATACCTGTTCGATACTCGGAGTGACAAATCCTAATCTTGATTTGTGTCAACCAAACAAACACCTTCGGAGATACCTGTAGAGCATCTTTATGATCACACAGTTATGTTGTGACATTTAGTAGCACACAAGGTACTCCCCTGATATCCGGGAGTTGCATAATCTCATAGTCGAAGAAATATGTATTTGACATTAAGAAAGCAATAGCAATAAACTGAACGATCGATATGCTAAGCTAATGGATGTGTCTTGTCCATCACATCATTCTACTAATGATGTGATCCCGTTATCAAATGAAATCACATGTCTATGGTTAGGAAACCTTAACCATTTTTGATCAACGAGCTAGTCTAGTAGAGGATTACTAGGGATACTGCATTTGTTTATGTATCTGCACATGTATTTAAGTTTCCGATGAATACAATTCTAGCATGAATAATAAACCTTTATCATAAATATGGAAATATAAAATAACAATGTTATTATTGCCTCTAGGGCATATTTCCTTCAAATTGCACTAGTGAAATTGCACTACTGAAATATTTCAGTGTCTACCTGTCTCTACTAAAACTACACTACTGAAATATTTCAGTGTCTACCCATGTGTAGTGAAACTACAGTACTGAAATATTTGAGTGCTACCAGTGTGTATTGAAACTGCACTACTGCAATATTTCAGTGTCTACCAGTGTGTACTGAAATTGAACTACTGAAATATTTTTGTGTCTACCAGTGTGTAATCAAAATAAACTACTGAAATATTTCAGAAGCAACAACTATCGACTGAACTTGCAGTACTAAAATATTTCAGTGTCTACCTAGAGTCTAGCATTGTAAAACTCTCTGCTGAACTTGTGTACTGAACTTGTAGTACTGAAACATAATTTATTCTTTGCAACTAATTAAGATGCCATCCAGAGGCTATGAACTGAAGTAGATTTGCACTAGAATAGATAGATGAACACTAAAAAAAGGGAGAATGCATGCAACAACGACATATTGCAGAGAATCAAATTAACCATGTGGCAAGTAATGATTTACAAATCAAGAATCTTACCCCAAACAACAATACCACCGCCATTCAGATGAGGAGAGTGGCGAGGGAAGCCTGGAGAATGGCAAGGAAGCAACGTCGCGACCACTATCCTCCTCCTCTTGCGCTTAGGAGTCTCCGGTGACTCGGTTGGAGGCTGCACAATCTCCAACGACACCTCGTACAGGGTGGCTTCTTGGTCCTCTGAATGCTCTACCCTAGATCTATATGCCCACCACCTCTGCCTATCCCTCTCCTTAGGGAATCCGTCTGCTCCATCGCCCAGAGGAGGACCTTGATGAACTCCACCGGTTCTGCGGGCGGGGGCCAGAGCGCCAACTTCTCTCTCTTCTTCATATGCTTGATCATGGCATGCGCCGTCCAAGACATCTGTCGCCTATTGTCAAATCAAGAACATATCTCACTCAACCTAGCCATCTTGACCTAGTCACCGCCAGCAATCTACACGATATCCTCCTCCATCGGTGTGGCAAAGTTGGCCTTCTCGCCGCCAGCGATCTGCTCGATCTGCTGCTCCATCAAGGTTTTGGCTTGGATGGAAGAGGGGGTGCATGTGGAATAGGAGACGAGAAAAGTTGCAGCAATGAGAAGAAGGAGATGTCTATGGTGGATCTGGAATGCAGGAGAGGGAGGAGATGGTTGCGGTCGATCTGGAATGCAGGAGAGGGAGGAGATGGTTGTAGTTGTGTAATGGTGATGGAAGAGGTGAGGACCGTGGCGGCGGTTCTACATAAGATGAGAGAGGCGGTGCATGGAAAATTTTCCTATGACTAGAATGCCCATAGATTAAAATGTGTCCCCACATTGTCATTAGTACTAACCCGCCAAGTTGTAGTATTTTCGAATACTTTCATCCGAGTACTACCCAGTACTACATATCTGTGTGCCGTTAGATTGAGACAAACAAACGGCTCCAAAAAAGCCCAACCATTTTAAAACTTGTATATTTTTCATTCTGCAGGTGATAACAGAGAAGAAGGATTTTTACCAAAGACAAAGCTTGGCGCTTGCACACACGCATGTTGTTTTCTCTAATGTTTGTTGGCTTTCATGATAGGGTCAGGTTGACATTTTCTCTTGATTCCCTCTGTTGGTACTAAAACCGATGGATCTTGGGTAAGAGGTCCCAAGCTGGTGATCTCAACACGATGGTTAACAAAAAGTAAAGGGGATACAATTTTGTCCATGTTCGGGCCCTCTCAAAGAGGTAAAACCGTGCACGTCCTTTTTGTATTGTACTGATTGTGGATGGGGTACAAAGTACAGGATGATCTACCTCAAGATTGTATGAATGATTTCTAACCTCTAAAGTCCTTGTCTCTACGGACTAAACCCCGTGGCTTATATAGGCACTGGGGTACCTAGGGTGATAAGTATGTCAACTAAACTATGGATAACATGCGATTATTTGAATACGCTTTAAAGTGTATGCCAAGTCTTCGTAGGCTTCCATCTTGAGTACGCCAAGGGCTAGGACACGCGTGGCTTGGTTATTGGTGGGTCCTCGACCCATCCCATAACTAACAGGCTGAGGTGGTGTGCACCCCCAATCCATGGCACCGTCAGTAGCCTCTGAACTGGTCTTCAAGACGTGGTTATTGACTCCTTCCTCGGAATATCTTCAATATTTTGGTCTTCGTCTTCCTAGACGAGTTCCATCTGATACAACAACATATAGATCTGAGGGTATATTTGGATCAGAGGTGGTTTTAAGATCCTACATTGGCATCACCTCCTAGTGCTCATAAGTTGGTCTCACGGTCTATTTTGGGCTCAGGGGGCATCATTTAACAAGGCTCTCCTCTGCACAAATTATTTCTACTGAGTATGAAGACTCTATTTAAGTTACCAGCGAATCCTCCGCCACGTAACTACAAAAGGCTGGGTGGGTTGAACCCTAACAACTGTCAGCCGAGAACCGAACAACTACCACTTATTGAGGTGTCAAGTTTCCCTATCAATAGTTATGACTGGGTATATCGTGGCTCGAGGTCATTTATATTGGCATGTCCTATCAATAAAGGGATCGTGTTCTGGATTTTTAGCGATATCGTTAACCAAATCCCTTAATCCTTGCGTGCATATACTGCATGTCGTATCAGGAGTTGGAAATTTTCATTGCGCGACATGGCGACCCTTTGTCTTCTGCTGACCTATAAGAAGGGAAGCTGTAAATCAAATTCACCCATGATCTCATTCCTTGCTCCATTGCCCAGACCTTACAAAAGCTCTAATGCTCAGGGATCTGCTTATTTCTCCAGTTTCTCCCCACTTCCTTCCTCCACCGCAAGAGATGGCCGACAAGTGGTGTTGTTGCTCCAGCGCTCGAGGCTGTCAGGAAGAGAGGACAATGGTTGTGGTGCAATGTCATCGTTGGCACCATCACCGAGATTCAAGCCGGCGGGTATCTTCCTTTCACGACCAAATGTTGACTTGTGGTGGGTGCTAGTGAGGTCCCCTCCTCGGCTATCTCCTCCCCTTGTCAGCGAGAGCAGGTGGTATTCATCTCCCACCTCATCTGAGGTCTGGGCTTTCCTCTTCACCCTTCTTCTAGGGCGTTATATTTTCCTCTATTTCTACCATCTAGCCCCAAATTTTATCCTCCACATCGCCACCTTCATAACTTTCTATGAAGCCTTCCTCCACATCGAGCCCTATTTGGGGTTTGATAAGTCTCCAAAGTATCTATAATTTTTTATTGTTCCATGCTATTATAGTATTAATCTTGGATGTTTATATGCAATCATATGTCACTATATATTTTTTCGGACTAACCTATTAACTTAGTGCAAAGTGTGAGTTGTTGTTTTTTGCTTGTTTTTGGTGTTCCAGGATATCAGTATCAAACGAAGTCTAAATTCCATGAAACTTTTTGACATTTTTTTTCTCGACATAAGAGACCTAGAAGCTTTGGGAGAGGGTCAAAAGACGAAGGAGTGTCCCACACGCAGCCAGGGCACGCCCTGGTACCCCGTGCCCCCCCTTCACTCTGTTTGACCTAACTCCGCCTCTATAAATTCTCTAAAATCGGGAAAACAACAGAGAGACACCCAACATACTTTTTCCGCCGCCGCAAGCTTCTGTTCTCGCGAGATCCCATCTGGAGGCCTTTTCCGGCACTCTACCAGAGGGGAAATCGATCATGGAGGGGCTCTACAACAACCTTCCTTCCCTTCCGATGATGTGTAAGTACTTCACCACAGACCTACGGATCCATATCTAGTAGTTAGATGGCTTCTTCTCTCTGTTTGATCTTCAATCCAATGTTCTCCTCGATGTTATTGGAGATCTATTCGATGTAATCACTTTTTGCGGTGTGTTTGTTGGGATCCGATGAATTGTCAGTTTATGATCATATTATCCATGAATATTGTTTGAGTCTTTTCTGAACTCTTTTATGCATGGTTATTATAGTTTTGTATTTCTCTCTGGTCTACTGATTTGGTTTTGCCAACTAGATTGATTTTTTTACAATGGGAGAGGTGCTTTGTGATGGGTTCAATCTTGCGATGATCCATATCCTAGTGATAGAAAGGGACAAGACACGTATTTATATTGTTGCCATTAAGGATAAAATGATGGGGTTTATTCATATTGCTTGAGTTTACTTTGTCTACATCATGTCATCTTGCTTAAGGTGTTACTCCATTCTTTATGATCTTAATTCTCTAGTTGCATGCTCGATAGTGGTCGATGTGTTGAGTAACAGTAGTAGATGCCGCCAGGAGTCAGTCTACTTGTCTCAGACGTGATGCCTATATACATGATCATTGCCTTAGATATCGTCATGATTATTGCTACATCTTGAGCTTGAGTTGGTTTTTCCCTTGAAGAGGAAAGGGCGATGTAGCAAACTAGATATAAGTATTTCCCTTAGTTAAGAACCAAGGTATCAATCCAATAGGAGGAACACACAAGTCTGCAATGATATCACCTACACAAACAAACAAATACTTGCACCCAATATGATAAAGGGGTTGTCAATCCCTTCACGGTTACTTGCAAGGATGAGATCTGATAGAGATAGGTATAAAAGATAAAAAAGTACAAAATAAAGTAAAGGTAAATAAATTGCAACAAGGTATTTTTGGGTATTTTTGGTTTTATAGATCTGAAAATAATATAATAAGAATAGACCCCGGGGCCATAGTATTCACTACTGGCTTCTCTCTTGAGAGAACGCATACGGTGGGTAAACTAATTACTGTTGAGCAATTGATAGAAAAGCAAATAATTATCATGATATCTAAGGCAATGATCATGAATATATGCATCACGTCCATGACAAGTAGACCGACTTCCACCTGCATCTACTACTATTACTCCACACATCGACCGCTATCCAGCATGCATCTAGTGTATTAAGTTAACAAGAATGGAGTAACGCCTTAAGCAAGATGACATGATGTAGAGGGATAGATCCAATCAATATGAATAAACCCCACATTTTTATCCTTAATGGAAAAAAATACAAATACATGTCTTGTTCCCTTCTGTCACTAGGATTGAGCCCCGCAAGATTGAACCCATTACAAAGGACCTCTCCCGTTGCAAGAAAAATCAATCTAGTTGGCCAAACCAAATCAATAGACCAGGGAGAAATACAAAGATATCTTAATCATGCATAAAAGACTTCATAGAAGACTCAAATAATATTCACAGATAATCTGATCATAAACCCAAATACATCGGATCTGAACAAACACACCACAAAAGAAGATTACATCAAATAGATCTCCAAGAACATCTAGGAGAACATTGTATTGAAGATCAAAGAGAGACACTACTAGGGAAAACCTTATACGCGGAGGCTTAGCTGTAGCGCTGGTTATAGCGAGGGCTACTGCTACTTAACAGTAGCGCGTGGTTATCAAAGGCGCTACTGCTACCTTCATAGTGGTAGTGCGGCTACATGAAAACGCGCTACGGCTGTTGCGACCACACCTTGGCCGATATCCTAGGTATAGTAGTAGTGTTGTTCAAGATCCCATGCTACTGCTAAGAAAATAGTGGTAGTGCATTTTCCAGGGACAGTGGTACAACTAAGTTTGTATTGTGCCACATGGTGGGCCCCACTTAGCAGCAGCGTGGTTGGCAGGAACCTGCTACTACTAGTTTTTTTAGCAGCAATGTGTTTTCCCTACCCTCAGTGCTGCTAAGGTGCAACAGTCACCTTTTCTACCCCTCCCCCTCCCCCAACCTCTCTTGCTTCAATTTTCCCTCCCACCTCCTCTCTCCCTCACTTTGCTTCTTCCTCACTACTTCTTGTCCCCCCATTACTATCTTTCTTCTACCTCTCTTTCTCTCTCTTTAATGCTCCTAGCTAACTACACCACCTCCATTAATGCAACTCCTTTCTATTTTCCCTCACTTTTCCTCCCCTCCACTAGTTAGAGCCATCTCCTTCCCCAACTGGCTAGGTAGATCTACCCATTTAATGAAGCGACCTATGTACCTCACTAACTAGATCTAGCCATGTCAAAACTAAGCTTTGTCCACTTTGGATCACTCCCTAGGTGCGTGGCGACACCGATCGACCTCATCACCATCCTCGATCTCTATCCCGAGATAGGTGAGTAAAAATGTGTGCTTTGTAAGAATGGAAATATGTGTGTGTGTATGTGTGTGTGCGCGCGCGATATGACCTAATTGGGGGAAATTGTGCTTGTGCCATGAGTTGCCGCCGAATTGTGCTTGAGTTGCCGATGTTTTGCCAAAATGTCGATTTATTTACGTTTCGGCAAATTTTGGGCAAACTCTATATGTCCTATTTTCAGGGAAGATCATGCCAAATTTTTGTATGACTTTGATGCATGCACGCATTTTTATAATCAATTTTCTTATTATTAGCATAGGCGATCATGATGGTCAATGGAATGATGGTGGAAAGGTGGTTGCGAGCGGCGGTGCAGGTTATGGATGAAAATAACTGAACAAATATTTTATGTCCGTGTCAAAGATGCAGAGGAGGAGTTTGGCTCGACCCTTATGAGGATGGTCGTTTGAAGGCACACCTGCTAATGACAATTTCATGGATGGCTATACTTGGTGGATAATTGAAGATCATGATGAGGAGGACGTCGACGGGGCGGCCAATGACGACATGAGGCCAAACGAAGAGTTGAACGATAATGGCGGCGAAGAAGAGGCCGGACATGGCGGTGGAAAAGATGGGGACACGCCGTAGCCTTAGTTGCTACTAAGTTCAGTCGTCTGGGACCCTCATGTTCAAGACCTGCTTTGCAAGAAGATGAGTACTGATAGAGCTACTTATAGAGAGGAGGCCAAGATGGAGGAACTGGAAGTAGACTCGAACACTCCATTGTGTGATGGTTGCGATCCCGAGGTGACCAGCTGGAGTTTCACGCTAGAACTTCTGAAGACGAAGGCTAAAAACAAATGGACCGACAGTAGCCTCAATGAGCTTCTCAAGTACCTTCACCGACAGTAGCCTCGATGAGCTTCCCAAGTACCTAAAGAAGGTTCTTCACACGGGGAATCTATGTCCTACTAGTGTGGATAAGGCCAAGAAGATCATTTGCCCTCTTAATCTGCCGCACATTAGATACCATGCATGCATCAATGATTGCATCATTTATTGGAAGGAGCGTGAAGAAAAAACCAGTTGCTCGTTGTGCAATGCTTCTCGATACAAGAAGGTCCGAAAGAAATCTCCCTAGAAAATTTTATGGTACTTGCCGATCACTTCCCATCTACAATGTTATTACGTAGATCCTAAGGAAGCAATGCTCATGCGTTGGCACGCTGAGAGGAAAAATCCCGACGATGGAGATTATCCGAAGCTGAGACACCTCGCGGATACAAGACAGTAGAGAGCGTTCAATGACGAATATCGATATTTCACATATGATGCAAGTAACATCGTGCTTGGCGTGAGTACCGATGGCATGAATCTATTTGGCAACCAGAACACCAACCATAGCACATGGCCCGTGTTTGTATGGATGTACAACCTCCCTCTGGTTGTGCATGAAGTCAAAGAACATACACATGAGCATGTTGATTCAAGGGTCGAAACAATCGGGAAAAAATATTAATCTGTATTTGGGGCTACATCAAGAGGAGTTAGACACGGTATGGAAAACACCGGCCAAGACATGGGACACTAGCAAAGGAGAGTATTTCTATATGAGAGTTGCGCTGATGATGACGGTGCACGACTATCTCAGTTACAGATATGTGGCAGGCTAGGTGTGCCATGGATATTGTGGATGCATGCGGTGCATGGATGATACGATGTCTCACCAGCTAACGAAAGATGGGGGGTCTGTGAAAATCATCGCCATGGGGCATCGAAGATGGCTCGCGAAGGATGACCTATGGAGAAACCATGGAGATCTATTCAATTGTGAGGCTGAGTATCGAGGACCTCAACATAAGCGGAGTGGCGCCAAAATCAATGAGCTATTGAAAAACTGGGAACAGTACCCCGCACCAGGAAAGATGATGAAAAAGCCGCTGAAGCTGCTGTTGAAGGTATGGAAAACGAGGTCTGTTTTCTGGGACTTGGAGTACTGACCCAAACTCAACATGCCTCATTGCCTTGATCAAATGCATATCACGAAGCATGTCCTTGAGAGCCTGCTTGCAACACTTATGAACATGTCGGATAGGACCAAGGATGGGCCAAAGGCAAGAAGAGACTTGGAAGATTTGAACATCAGGGTAGATCTCCACATGCCGCCCCTTAAAAAGTCAGATGAGACAGAGACAAAGGCGCGAGACAAGGGCAAAAAAGTGAACAAGAAGGATGAGAATGATTGACCCCTTTCTTGCTTTACCTTATGTTCAAAGGAGATCAATCAATTCTTCAAGTGCCTTAGCGGAATCAAATCTAGTTCCAGTTACGGTGGGACGATAAGCAGATTTGTAGACAGGAAGAAGAAAAGGTTTAGTGGGATGAAGCCACATGACTGGCATGTGATGATGATGAAGATACTACCTGTTTCCCTTAGAGGGATAATGGACGACCGTGTCCGTGACACGCTTATTTGTCTGTGCAACTTTTTTTATGTTATCTCTCAAAAGTCGATCATTGTGAAGTAGCTCTGAAGGCTACAGGAAGAGATCATTGTGATACTAAATGAGCTTGAGATGTACCCCCCCCCCCCCGCACGTTCTTTGACATCATGGTGCATCTATGTGTCCACATTGTGGACGGCATAATAGACCTGGGGCCGACATTCCTTCACAACATGATGTCGATCGAGAGGATGAATGGGGTCATCAAAGATTCATTCATAACATGTCCCGTCCAGATGGAAGCATCGTCCAGGGCTATCTGACCCAAGAGTGCATCTCTTTCTACAAGAATTATCTATATGGCGGAGACCCTGTTGTGGGTTTGCCCGTTAAGTAGCACCTTGGGAGGCTCAAAGCAGAAGGTCACTCCAACGGTCGCAGGGAACTACATGTAGGTTACTTGGACCGCAATGACTTTGTCATAGCAAAGTTAGTAGTGCTACATCACCTAGATGTGGTACATCCATGATACTGCACAAAGAGACCATCACAAAGAAGTATCATGACCAGGGGTTATGCATGACGAATGCCGAAGTTATTAGAGAGCACAACTCCACTTCCCTGCATTGGTTCAAAGAGCATATTCTTGCTAATCCCCCAGAAGTGGGCTCTACGGACGGATTGCGCATATACGCCTTAGCACATGGCCCCGCGGCCAACCTCACAACCTATCAGGCATACAATATAAACAAATAGATGTTCTACAAGGAGGCCAAAGATATAAACAGTGATTTTCAGAACTCAAGGGTGACGATGGAATGCATGAACGACGACAACGCCACAACTGAAACATTCTACAGAAGGGTCGAGGAGATCTGGGAGCTTGACCAATCTGGACTGCATAGTACGACAATGTTCTGTGTCAGATGGGCTAAGAATGTTGAAAAGAAAACCGATATTTCACTACCATGTTTATACCCGATGCCAAGAGCGCTGCCATGAACACCATCACAAAAAACGAGCCACGAGTACACGTTAAGCACGTGACACAATGCTTCTTTGTAACCGACCCGAGCAATCCCAGTCATGTTGTCGTGAGGAGAGGCAGAAGGAACATCATCGAAATGGACCATGCATCTTTGTAACAAGAAGGGAAAGATGCTCACTCAAAAATTAAAACGCCGACGCTGAGAAACCATGCATCATTTACATGTGTATGTGTGTGTGTGTGGTGAAATGATGTGTAATATATATCATCGTCTGAGTTATATACATTGTATCTGATCCGATCCCCTTCTTCCCGGCTCGGTCTTCTTTTGGAAAAGAAAGAAAAAAGAGAAAAAAGGAAGGAAAGAAGAAAATGAAATGATTACAAAAGAAAATTAAAGGATTAGAAAAGAAAAATGAAAAAGTTGAAAGGAAATTAGAAAAATAAAATGAAAATAAGAAAGCAAAAGGAGAACATGAAAAGAAAATACACAGGAATAGCACTAGCGCTGGTTTAGACCCGCGCTATAGCTAACTTAGCTGTAGCGCGGGTACGCAAATCCCGCGCTACTGCTAAGTGAGCTATAGAGCGGCTCTAAACCAGCGCCACTGCTAACTTTGACTTAGCTAGCGCACGGGCTCCCTTCCTCCCCCAAATCCTCTCTGCCCTTGCTGCCTGAGCCCCCGCCCTCGCTGCGCCCCAGCCCGAAGCGCCACCGGAGCCCCTGCCCTCGAGCGCCGTGGGAGGTCCTACATTCGAGCGCCACCGGAGCCCCTGCCTCATCGCCGTTGAGGGAGTCCTAGATTATGGGGTCCTCGGATGTCCGGCCTATGTGACGTGGGCCGGACTGATGGGCCACGAAGATATAAGATAGAAGACTTCCTCCTATGTCTGGATGGGACTCTCCTTTGCGTGGATGGCAAGCTTAGCGTTTGGATATGAAGATTCCTTCCTCTGTAAACCCACTCTATACAACCATAGGCCCCTCCGGTGTCTATATAAACTGGAGGGTTTAGTCCGTAGAGGCAATCACAATCATACATGCTAGACATCTAGGGTTTAGCCATTACGATCTGGTGGTAGATCAACTCTTGTAATCCTTATAGTCATCAAGATCAATCAAGAAGGAAGTAGGGTATTACCTCCATCGAGAGGGCCTGAACCTGGGTAAACATTATGTCCCCCGTCTCCTGTTACCTGGGTAAACATTGGGTAAACATTGGGACCCCCTACCTGAGATATGTCGGTTTTAACACCGACATTGGTGCTTTCATTGAGAGTTCTGTTGTGACGTCAAAGATAGGATTAATGGCTCACCTTGTTATCAAGGATAGTATCACCTCCGGAGGATCCCTGGCCTCAAGCCAAACCCTCCAGCTGGGCGGCTTTACCATGACCGCCTGGTCGCCCATTAAGCCGATGATGACTTCTCAGGTCATCGAGAATCATCTCCGTGTTGGCTCCGAATACTCCAGACAGATGGATCTGGCGGAGTGGTCATCTTTAAACGAACTCCTGGCTCGCATCGCCGCCATGGGGGTCCCTGTAGACTATGATCAGATTGGGCTTAAACCCGATCAGAGAGAAATCAAATCTCCGCCGATCACCCATCATATAGCGGTTGTGGAGGAGCAAACAATTCTTCCCCTATGTTGAAGACGAACTATGTTTGGATTTCCGAGCTCGAAGAGCCGGATAACTGTCTGCGGAACGACACTCCTAGTCCTCCAAACCTGGAATCGGGCGTTGGGCCTAGGAAATCGTCTGACATCCCGGAGCCCAATCTAATAAGCTCGGAAGTTTTTTAAGATCCGGACTCCAAATTGGGTTAGGATTCAGATTTAAAGCCACCCACCCACCACAAGCAATATTTACCAAGCAATTCCGGCCGCCGGATATATGCAACCTCATGTAAGTACAACAACAGTCTCAGGAAATAGTCCATCACTTTTGGGCCAGATTCCTCCTTGTCAAAGACAAGATTAAAGATTGCCGCGACGAAGACGCGATTTTAGTATCCTGCAATAATTGCTCAGACGAAGGAATCCTCAATGCCATAAACCGCCGTCGCGTATTACACTTCGCTGACTTGGAAACCATCATACAGAAGTACTGTGCAATGGAAAGCGGTTGGAAAACCCAGACAACTCGCTGGGAACCCTCGCGGGGCACCCGACCCCATAGTGAAGAAAACTAAGCCCATTACGGGACGTGGAACCATTCTTCAGGGATGGCTTGATAGACCATGTAAAATACACATGACACTGGATACCGTAGCCACCCACAGCCTTAGAGCATGTTGGATACTCTGGCAAGTGGCCAAGAGCGGCGAGGATATCCTCACTAAAAACACCTCAGAGCGACAAACCCCAGAGGGCGATGACCTCAGAGTATTGACGGTCTTCGAGACTTTCGCTTCAAATAATCGATGCAAGAGGGCACTCCGCGACCTCGCCGAAGTCTGCCAAGTCGCAACAATAAACCCTTGGAACGACATAGCCATAACTTTCAACGCCAGCGACAAACCAAAATTCCGGTCAGTCCGGGCACCAACCTCCTTGGTCCTTAATCCAATTGTGGATGGCTTTCGTCTCACTAAAGTGCTCATGGACGACGGCAGCGGACTAAACCTCATCTACGAGGACACACTCAATAAAATGCAAATAGACAGGAGCCGCATCGAGCAAAGTAATAGGACCTTCCGAGGAATCATTCCCAGTCGGGAGGCACGATGCGCAGGGAAAATTACACTCGACGTGGTATTCGGCACGACGGAGAACTATCGGTCCGAAGAGATAACCTTCCAAGTGGCCCCTTTCAAACAGTGGATATCACGCCCTATTGGGGCGAGATGCATTCACATTCTTTCAAGTTATACCCCATTACGGGTATATGAGCTCAAGATGCTCGGGCCCAGCGGTATTATCACTATTGCCAGTGATCCGGACATAGCCCTCTGTGCCGAAAACAAAGCCGCGTCCCTGACCCTTGAGGCACTGTCCGAGGCCCTCGCGGCCGAAGAGTTAACCGCCCTACGCTCCACGGTGGATTGGGACGACATAATCCTTGATAAGAGGCCCAAATCCACCTCCTTTAAACCAGCGGATGAAGTAGTCAAATTTCAAGTCCACCCGACGGACCCCAAGAAGAAAGCTTCCATCGGAGCACAACTGGACCCAACGGTTGACGCTGCACTACGACCGTTCCTACACGAGAACCGGGACATATTCGCCTGGCACCATTCTGATATGCCAGGAATCCCACACAGGTTCGCCGAACACAGCCTCAATATATTGAAGGGATATAAGCCAGTCAAGCAAACATTGCGGCGCTTTTCCGAACCCAAACGACAAGCTATGGGGGAGAAGCTAGCCAAGTTAATCGAGGCCGGATTCATCCGAGAAATAAAACGCCCGCACTAGCTAGCAAACCTAGTGATGGTACCTAATAAGGATAAATCCTAGCGCCTATGCGTCGATTTCAAAGACCTCAATAAGGCTTGCCCTAAGGATCCCTTCCCCCTCCCCCGCATCGATCAGATTATTGACGCTACGGTACGACACGACTCATTGTGTTTCCTTTACGCATACTCCGGATACCATCAAATCAAAATGAAGGAGTCAGATCAAGCCGCAACGGCATTCATTACCCCATATGGGCCTTTCTACTTCAACACTATGCCCTTTGGGCTTAAAAACGCCGGTGCCACCTACCAACGCATGATTCAAACATATGTGGACGACGTTGTCATCAAGACTAAACACGTCGAGTCATTAATAGATGACATGCGTCTCACATTCGACAACCTCGTGACATATGACATCAAGCTCAATCCAAAAAAGTGTGTTTTCGGCGTTCCCGCTGGAAAACTGTTGGGCTTCATCATTTCCAAAAGAGGAATTGAGGCAAATCCAGCCAAAATCCGAGCTTTGTCACAATTGGCTACACCAACAGACCTTAAACAGGTCAAAAAACTAGCCGGATGTGTGGCTCCAGACTAGGAGAAAAAGCATTGCCACTTTATCGCCTTCTCCAACACACCGACCATGTCGAGTGTACGGATGCGGCAATGATCGGACTGGAAAAAATTAAGGCTCTTTTAGCGAGAAACCCAATCCTGGACGCACTGAACATCGGCGAACCGATGTTATTATATATCTCTGCAACACACTAGGTGGTGAGCGTAGTGCTCATCGTTGAGAGAAAGGAGGATGGACACAAGTTCCCACTTCAGAAACTGGTATACTACGTATCCACTGTCTACACACCATGCAAATCCCGGTACCCTCATTACCAAAAGATAGCATGTGCGGTCTTCATGGCATCCCGGAAGCTACGACACTACTTCCAAGATTGCTCGATCACGGTGGCTTCTGAAGTACCACGCAATGACATAATAAACAACTGCGATGCTACGGGCCAGATTGCCAAGTGGGCCATTGAGCTCCTGCCATTCGACATAACATACAAACCACGCCGAGCCATTAACTCCCAAGTATTGGCCGACTTCGTCACCGAATGGACAGAGGCCGAACTCCCTAAAGAGTACGGTACATACTCCAACTGGGTCATGCACTTCGATGGCTCTAAAATGCTGGCCGGCTTAGGAGTGGACGTCGTCTTAACGTCCCCCACTAGAGACGCAGTCCAGTACGCACTCCAAATATTATACACAGATTAAAACAATGCAGCCAAATACAAGGCCTTATTGCACGGTCTTCGGATGGCCACCTCCATGGGCATACAACGCCTGGAGGTGCAAGGGGATTCAAATCTCACGATATCTCAAATAAACGGAGACTTCGATGCCAAAGATCCGAAGATGGCGGCCTATCATAACACCATACTGAAAATATCAGCTCGGTTCGAGGGACTCGAGTTTCATCATGTGGCTCGAGAAAGTAATCAAGCGGCGGATGTCCTTGCTCGCATGGGTGCCAAGCGTGACCCCGTCCTACCTAACATCTTTCTGGAAAGGCTCTTCAAGCCATCTGTGGTGTGCCAGGATGAGTGCTGCCACACCAGTCTGGATCCGATCATACCCCCAGGTTCCGAACACAATACCGATATCATCAGGGGTTGAGCCATCGAACTAACACCATCGGCCCATCTAATAATGGCAGTAATTGCCCCATGGACTGAACCCTTCTTGGCCTAGCTTAATAGGCGAGAGCTCCCTGAGGATCAGAATGAGGCTCGCTGCATTGTTCGGCGCTCGAAAGCCTACAAGGTCCATGACGGAGAGCTCTACAAGAAAAGCGCTATCAGAGTCCTTCAAAGATGTATCTCCGAAGAAGAGGGACGGCAGATCCTCGCCGAAATCCATGCTGGTCTTGCCAGTCACCACGCCGCAGCTCGGGCCATCGTAAGTAAAGCCTTCCATACAAGTTTCTTTTGGCCGACAGCTCGAGAAGATGCACTAGACCTTGTCCAACGTTGTGTCGGATGCCTGCTTTTCGCCAATCAAAGCCATATGCTGCCTACCGCTCTACAAACAATCCCCATTACTTGGCCTTTTGCGGTCTGGGGGCTGGATATGGTCGGACCCCTTAAAGGAGGAAGCCATAAGAAAAAATATCTGCTCGTCATGGTAGATAAATTCACCAAGTCGATATAGGCCAAACCAGTTATAACGGCCGAAGTCGGACCAGTGATAGACTTTATATCCGGTGTCGTCCACCGTTATGGTGTCCCACACAACATCGTCATCGATAATGGCTCCAATTTTACAGCCGATGAAGTGAAAACCTGGTGTGCTAACTTGGGCATTAAGCTCAATTACGCCTCCGTCTATCACCCACAAACAAACGGTCAAGTCGAGCGAGCTAATGGTCTTATCATGAGAGGCATTAAGCCTAGACTAGTACGGTCTTTTAAAGAATCAGACAAGCACTAGGTTGAGGACCATGACCAATCGCACTACCGGATACACACCATTCTTCATGGTGTACGGTGCAGAGGCCGTTTTGCCCTGCGACATCATTCATGACTCACCTCGAGTGCACATGTACGAAGAGAGAGAGGCCGAGCTGGATCGGCAGGAGAGTCTAGATGCCCTGGAGGAGGAGCGCGATGTTGCGAAAGCCCGCTCTGCATTCTATCAACAACATGCTCGCACATACCAAAACAGAGAAGTGCGGGCCAAGAATTATAATGTTGGTGAACTCGTTCTACGCTTGCCAGAGAAGGAAAAGGATAAACTCAAGCCCAAGTGGGAGGGTCCCTTCATCATATGAAGTTCTCACTGGAGGAGCGTACCGCCTGCGTGATGCATCGGACAATCGCTTAGAGCCGAACCCATGGAATGCCGTCAGACTCTGAAGATTCTCCGCCTAGTGCCGTACTCTTTGTTCGTCTTCTTCTCCCTTTGTTTCCATTTTTTCTCTCTTTAATTTTTTCTGTAGCTCTATAGGTCTTGTGCGGCCAAACCGCACACCCATGACCCGCACATCCTTAAATGTATATGCTCATAATACCTGGGGGCTTCTTTTACAGAAGCTTATTATTATTTTCGGAGCATCAAGGTCACCACATATGTGTCCTTTCCTCATATGTACCTTTTCTTCGGCATTATATGCACCGTTATGACTTAAGTTTTTGTGAAGCTGGGTTGCCTGGCTCCTATGCTTATGCCCTACGTTCCCGTTTGTTTGGCTAGGGCATAAAGGTAGCACCTCTACGATTGTTATAGTCGGGTCGTCTCGACTTGTACCTCAGACTGGGTGAAGCCAAAAGCTAGCGTTCTTGATGGAATATTAGGTCGGTGGAATAAAGACGTTATACCCTAATTACACTGTGAACCGCCAGATGTTACGTATACTGCGATTTTTCAATCACAGTTCGGGTGTGCATACTAACGCATGTCCACCCAGGGAAAGGAACCCTTAACGGAACTATTCTCCCTGGAAGATGTTTCTTACAATCAACAAGTAATATAACATAGCTAGCCGGATACAACTTGTCTCATCAAGCAACTATGACCCCTATGCATGGTTTCCACGCATACCCGAGGCTATGCTGCCGATCCGGTATTTGGAAACACTCCGCACCTTCGGGTCCAGAGGTCAAAGTGAAAAGGTCTGCCATGACAATCGTTTTACAATCCGGCTAGGGACAAATTTGTCAATTTAAGTACATAGTCACTTGGACTCAAAAACTTCTTCCTCCGAGGTCATATACCAAACTAACTGGAATTTCTTGTCCATCTGAACCTCGAGGTCCAACCCGGGCCATATGATTCGGATTAAGCTTGGTGTGCCGTGTTTTTACCATGGCCCAGGCCTCGTGCGCACCTTCTTGGCAGGCTGATATCTTCCATAAGGGAAAGCGCCGCCGAGACCCTTGGAATAGCTTTACAAGCTCCTCCATACTTCCTGGAGGGGAGGTGGATGGCCACAAAGCTTTGGCGATGCTCCACATTGCTTGCCGAGCTCGCCCGTGCACTTGGGACAGCTCTTGCAGCAGATCGCCTTGTGCTCCAGACATTTCCTCTTCAGGACGACCAGTCAGCACACCTGCAGACATAGATCTGTCAGCTCATTTTTTTGCTGAATTATACGGATGTAGGTTCAAAAGCATATTGAATATGCCGCCTCGTAGCCTCCTATTTTCCTTTATGGCATCAACTAGCTGGGCTCGTATATCTTTTATATTTTCGCCCAGCAGGGTGTTGTAATCCTGCAGCTTGTTCTTATCATCCCTGACTCGTGTCAGCACATGTTCGCCTGCGGCCTGTCACCTTTCGGCCTCTTGTTTATCCGCCTGTGCAGCTTTCAGTTCCTCTTTGAGTTGATCTGCGGATCCTGTCATAAAAAATGCAACGGTATTCACATTACTGGCACATGATTATAATTTCTCTGGATGACGGGGAATATTACCAGGTGGTGCCTTCTTGGACTTCTCCAGTTCGGCGGTAACAACAACTAGTTGAGACCGACACTTTTCCAGCTCATGAGATAGCATGTTCTTCTTCTCTGTGAGTACTTGATTATACAATGATCCTTAAATCAGTTGTTTCAACTGTTTCAAGTCTCAAGGGCTACTGGTACATCATTACCAGATCTGTACAATGCGTACTTACCGTCATATCTTCCAAATGCTAGTCAGTGGCTCTGGCAAGCCCGTCCTAAGCAGCTTGGATGTACGCATCAGCTGAGCTGAAGGCATTGAATGCCTCCTTAGTAAAATTAGGGTTGCGAAGAACGGCCCTCCGATGCTGATGATTCATGGCACTCTCCACTTCAGTGTTCGCGACGGATACATTATCCGAATCCCCTGAAGGAGGACAATCCGGCGTCGCTCCCGTGTCAGCCCCGCCCTAGAGGTAGGGTCTGGAACCTGATTGGTGGAGGCGCGACCGGCAGGATCCCCAGACATAGTCCGGCGAACAGTCTTCCTGATAAAACATAGCGGACAATTTCACGGTTTGATGTGACTGCCAGAGGGCATATTTAAATCCATAGCTCTTTGATGAAGGATCGGCCGTGTTGTCATTTGCCTTCCTCTTCAAAGACCCACCTGGCATAGGAGCTGCTCTCTTATGAGATGCCTCTGGTGCGGCATGATGCGCCGAGCGCCTCCCCTTTGGAGCACGAGACAGCGCGGTGGGTGAGGCATAACGAGGAAGCTCTTTCAGAGGAGGTGTCTCCTGGTTACTTACATGTGAGGCAGGAAGGAGGCCAGGATAATCAGCCACGATGGGCACTTCTGTGCCATCATAGCTCGCCTAGTAGAAGACTCCCTCTTTGAGTTTTACAAATATGTCCGGATCCTCTTCAAATCCAGGATCGAGGTCCCGGTTATGGTCCTCCGGCTGTGGAGCGAGACTATAAATCTCCGTGATAACCTTCCGCCATTCCTGTTGAGAATGGACGGGTAGATGTCTATTAAAAATGACTCGGGGAAAGGATTGAGTAAGGAGGTGGGATTAAAACTCACCCAGCTAGGGGTATTGTACATAGAGAATCCCTCTTGGCGTTTGAGATGAGTAAACTCCTCTTTTTCCCCTTTATACAGATCTGCTAATATTGTGGTCAGGGCGGCAGGGGTATGCAGACCCTTCTGTCTGCAGCATGAGGTGTCATCTTCCCCATTATAGTGCCACATAGGGAGCCCTCTAAATTGGAGTGGCTGAACACCTCGCTTAGTGGAAATTGCCATTACCTCGATTATTGATAATCCGGACTAGGCAAGTGTCCTTATCCTGCCCATTAACATCTTGACCTCCGCACTATCTTCCTCCTCGACGCCCCGAGGGCGCCAGCTGTGGTGCTTCCGTAGTGGAGCGCCAGAAAACTCAGGAAGGCCTTGCCGGATTGGGTCTGAGAGAACGACATCCTCGATATAGAACCACTCTGAGGGACACTCTTCGGACACCTTCTTAGGCATGCCGGATAGGTATTCGGTTCCGGTTATGCGCCATATCTCGGCGCCGCCCACCTCGAATATAGATCCCTTTTGGGAGTGAGGGACAAGGAAGAACAGTTTCCTCCATAGCTCAAAATGAGCCTCGCAGCCCCGGCACATCTTTCTCCTGATAAAGGGTAAACAGAAAGGTTACAGTTGGATGTGACTGCCGAGGTGCATACTTGCAAATTCATACCTCTTTGATGAAGGCTCGGCCGTATCTTGCTTTGCCTTCCTCTTGGAAGGCTTACCTGGTATGTGGGACGCTCTCTTTGGAGACGCTCCCAGGGCAGCATGGCGAGCCGAACGCTTCCCCCTCTATCCACAGGACAGTGCGGTGGGTAAGGAGGAATGAGAAAAATCTTTTGGATAAGGTGTCTTTGGATTACTTACGCGTGAAGCAGGAAGGAGTCCGGGATAATCAGCGATAATGGGTACATATGTACTGTCGTAGCTCATTTGATAAAATACTCCATCCTCAAGCTCCACAAATATGTCTGGATCTTCCTCATATCCGGGGTCAAGATCCCGGTTGCGATTCTCTGGCTGAGGGGCAGGGTCATGGATCCCCTCGATAGCCTTTCGCCATTCCTGTTATGAGCAAGATAAGATGCTTCCTGTAGAGAATGATTCAAAGTAAAATAATGGAGCTGAACCTTACCCAGCTGGGAGGATTATACATGGAAAACTTTTCTCGGATTTGGAGACGGGTGAACTCCTCCTTCTCCCCTTTATACAGCTCGGCCAGTATTTTGGCTAGGGCCGTAGGAGTCTTTTGTCCCTTTCAGCCATAGCATTAGGCGTCGTCTTCTCTGTTATACTGCCACATGGGCAGCCCTCTGTATTGAAGTGGCTGGACCCCTCGCGTTATCGAAATCGCCATCACCTCAGCTACTGACAATCCGGACTGTGCAAGCATTTCAATCTTGCCCAGCAGCAGGCTGATCTGTGCGCTATCCTCTTCCTCGAGGCTCTGAGGGCGCCAGCTATGGCATTTCTTCAGGGGAGCATTTGAAAACTCAGGGAGGCCCATGTGGACAGGGTCGGGTAGAGCGACTTTGTCGATGTAGAACCATTCGGACGGCCACTCTTCGGGAGCTTTCTTTGGCGTGCCGGACAGGTATCCCATCCCGGCGATGCGCCACACTTCGGATCCTCCCACTTCAAAAATTGACCCACCTTGATTGCGAGGGACGAGGCAGAACAGTCTTCTCCACAAATCAAAATGGGCCTCGCAACGCAGGAATAGTTCGCATAAAGCGACACAGCCCGCGATGTGCAGAATGGAGGCCGGAGTAAAATTATATAGCTGGAGGCCGTAGTACTCCAGAAGCCCTCGAAGGAATGGGTGAATTGGGAACCCCACGCCCCTCAGCAGATAGGGGACGAAGCACACTCGTTCTCCCGCAGACGGATTGGGGAAATCCTTCGCCGGGGTTTTTCCATTAAAGGAAGCCAATCCTGCTCAAACAGGGACCAGATCTGTAGGAGGAAGAAATCCTTGCATTTGCAGTTTTGCTAATTGGCTGTGGGGCATGGAGCACCTCTCCCACTCGCCCCTCTCTAGGTTGGAACGGGAAGAGGAGCTGGGAATGTTGGCCATGTTGGAATGGTTTTTCCTGGCAGTGCCTGAGGATTTTATCCACGTGATGCTGAAAGGATCTGAGATCCAATCTCTTTAAATAGACACTCTTTCTTGCAGAGCTAGGGTGATATTTGCAAAAAATACCCTGACTATCCACATTTGCCTGACACGTGGAAGATGAAGTCATAAATGCACAAAAGCCGAGGGGAGTGGCGTTGAATTGAAAGCCGAACACCCTACTTGGAGGACGTCGGAGGAGGAATCCGCCTTGCAATGCCGAAGACAATCTGAGCGCCGAACACCTCGTCATTGAAGCCTGGTTCGAGGGCTACTGAGGGAGTCCTGGATTAAGGGGTCCTCAGGCGTCCGGCCTATTAGCCATGGGCCAGACTGATGGGCTATGAAGATACGAAGACCGAAGACCGTACTCGTGTCCGGATAGGACTCTCCTTGGTGTGGAAGGCAAGCTTGGCGACCGAATATGTAGATTCCTTTCTTTGTCACCGACCTTATGTAACCCTAGATCCTCCTGGTGTCTATATAAACCGGAGGACTTAGTCCGGATAGCATACTCATTATCATAGCCATACAAGCTAGACCTCTAGGGTTTAGCCATTACGATTTTGAGCTAGATCAACTCTTGTAATACTCATATTCATCAATATCAATCAAGCGGGACGTAGGGTATTACCTCCATAGAGAGGGCCCGAACCTGGGTAAAACATCATGCCCCTTGTCTCATGTTACCATCGAACTTAGACGCATAGTTCGGGACCCCCTACCCGAGATCCGCCGGTTTTGACACCGACACTCGCCTCATGGGGCTTGGCCCCTCGTGAGGATCTTGTCTTGATGGTCACACAGATGGGCTGTACCAGGCCATCGATGGAGCCACGCCGTGGGCTCTGGGCAGGCAAGTCTTGGTACCCTGGTTCCCAGAATGCCCACAGTAGCCCCCGGGCCCAAGGCACGATCGGACTTGGTTCGAGGCGAAACCAAAGGGCAAGGGCGAAGCGCCACGACCCCCAATTGCCTGCGGACTAAGTCGACGAGTGGCGCTTAATGGGAAGTTGGCATATCCACTTCCCCATGCCACCTCAGCAACTGTCCGACTTGACAACTGCCTGGCATACGCGGCCCAACCATCATTGCCCACTGTGGTTGCCTTCTCCTCCCCTTACTTCTAGCGAGCTTGCGCCTTCTTCACCAGATTCCACACCAGCTCCAATCCACTCTGCCGTCATGGCTCCCAGGACGAAGAAGGGGAATGCCCGTTTGGCCACGGATCGCTCGCCGGGGCCGGAACCAGTGCTAGACTGGTCCATGGTGATCATCCAGGAGGGGCTGGACAAGGTCCGGAAAGCCCTTGCCACCGATTCCAACGAGTGGAAGGCGAAGATGGTCTAGCCTACCTCCCGGGCTGTAGTTGATATGGAGGCCACCGATATCCCCCATCATCTCTGTGCTCTCTTCGGCGGCCTCCTACCTCCGTTCTCTGATTTCTTCAACGTCGTGCTTCCGCATTACTAGATCCACGCGCTGCGTCTGGATCCTGGATCCATCATTCTTTTCTCTGCTTTCGCCTTCTTTTGTGAGGCCTTCATGGGCATTGCTCCATCCGTGGCCTTGCTCCGCCATTTCTTATCGCTCCACCTGGTCGACGGCAGGAAACGCTTTGGTGTGTGTCGTTGCAGGAGGTAGCGGCGACCGCCAGATTGGGAATTGACTTCACGCTCCGCCCGGATGCGAGGGGGTTCCGGAAGCAATGGGTGTATGTCAACGCCGCCATGCTCAGCCCGCTGCTCCTTCTTCCGTCAGTGCCAGTGGAACCAAGCTCTGGTTAGGGGCATGCGGACCTCGCCGACCCGCGTGTCACGCACATCTTGTCTAGGCTGGCCGAGCTGAAGCAGGCTGGGGTGACGATGGCGATGGTGGTGAAGGAATTCATTCGGCGGCGCATCGCTCCGCTCCAGTGCCTTACTCGCCTAATGTGGGCCTTCACCGGCCCTACGACCCCCATGAGGCATCAGGTGCCTTTGCTCCCCCTCAACACGTTGCGCAGGGTGCTGTAGCTCCTGACAGGTGGGGATCCCGCCATGCTTCTCCTAGAGGGATGCCCTTCGTACCATTGCCTGAACGGGAAGGCCTTCGCTGAGAAGATGCCGCACTTCGACAAGTGGGAGCTGCTCCCCGAGGGACACGGGGTGCCTCATGACGACCCCCTCTTGGTGGCTCCTGTGCTCGTAGGTCTTGTGGTGCGCGCTCCAGAGGTGGTCACGGGGGAGCAGGCACCACCGAGCGCGCTCGAGGCAGTTGCTGGTGAGCACGCACCACCGCGCGTTCCTGAGGTGACGGCCTCCACCCCCACATCCGGTATGGGAGGAGCTCAGGCCATGAACATAGCTTTCACCCCTGCCGTGACGGGCTACGCGCCAGCCTGCGGCGTGTCCTTTCCAGACCTCGGGGCACCCCGCAAGAGGAAGGGGTTTGGGAGCCACTGCGGCCCCATCCCACGGGCCGTCAAAAAGAGGAAGTGGATAGCCATGGATGAGTAAGTACCTTGCCCTCCTTGATCCTCACATATCGCGTCCTTTTTCTAAATTTTTCCCCTCAGGATCCCTTCTGTCGCGGAGGTGAGCCCGTCCGGAGCGCGACCTCCAGACGCCTCTATTCCGGTTGCGACCCTAGGCCTCTTGAGTCATGCGGCTGCGCGTGAGGTGTTGTCTGTACATGAGGCGAGGCCGCCCCTAGGGGGCTGTCAGAGTAATGGGCCACGGGTAGGCCAACCCGAGCCCTAGAACCTTTCAAGACATCGGGGCAGGCTGCGCCCCTCAAGACCCCAGGACGAAGAGCCGCCTTCTGAGAAGTCAGCGGCAAGACGGCCGACTGCCCACACACGGCCGAGTCCCAGGGACGACTTCAGGATAAGCCGACTCCTGACTGGCGACTTCCAGAGAAGCCGGCTTTGGGGAGTCGGCCCGCGACTCCAACGAGCCCATATCCTCATCAGGAGGGGCAGGACCGGGGAGTGGCTACAGTAAAGCCCGCTCCCGCCCCTTACTAAGGGCAAGCATGGCCACAGCACGCTGTACCAGGGGAGATCTCCGTGCGGCGTGGCACTGTTGTCGTGCCAGCCCTGACATCAGCGCCGAAGGACCGAGTCCAGCGCCCACGACGACTTGTCTGTACGACCCTGGGGGGCGGGTCCCACCAGTCAGTGGGACCCTAGGAGGCGGCGAGTGCGCCAGCAGTCGGCCCCCGGAGTCGGCCAGAACCTCCCCCGGGGCCCACACACCATTAACCAGATGTGACGGAGAGTGGCAACAGTGATCGCCCGCCAGGCGGCGGGGCTGTTGCTACGACCCCATGACCAAGCCCGCGTCATCAAAAGCGCGACTACAGTAATCAGCAGCCGGCAAGACCCGCCCGCGGCGGATGCAGCCTGTCGGCTCCGTACCTGGCCGGTTGGCGGGGCCCACTAGTCGGCGGGCCCCAGCAGTTAGCGGAGAAGACGGAGGCCAGAGGCACTGATGGCTGGGTCCGCGTCCAGTCGGATTACCATTGTACCCCTGGGGGGTAGGCCTATATAAACCCCCCAGGGCGCCCATGCAAAGGGTTGGAATCCATTAGCTCTAGACCAGATCATATAGGAGGGAGAGATCTAGCCTTGCCCTCTCCTACCTCCAGGAAACAGCTCAAGGAGCAATCGTGTAAACACCTTGCCATAGTGATCATGGGGAGACCCCGCAGAGCAGCAGTAGGGGTATTATCTCCCCGGAGAGCCCTGAAGTTGGGTAAGATTCACCGGCGTGCATGTCTGCGCCTCATCCCGTTTCCAGGCATCGGCGACGTTCTACTCGCCCCCACCATGATAAGCCATCCTTTGGCATATGTTGCACCCAACCCCCGAAATTTGGCGCCCACCGTGGGGCCTAGTGCACCGCCGTCCGGAGACCTGTTCTGGATGGGAACCCTTTTCCTCCCTGGCGAGCGCAGCCAGCCAGGCACGCTAGACGGAGTTTCCACCGATGCGCTGCGTGGCGTTGAGATCGACTGTGCAGCCAGCTGCCTCGCCGAACTTGTCGGGGAGGTTCGCCTCTCCGACGAACCTGCATCCAACGCAGGCACGGGCGGCTCCGAGAGCCTCCTCGCGGGCCTCCTCGATCAACTCCACATTTCCGGCGAGCCTGCCGTGGACTTGGAGTCTGTAGGCTCCATCGACCCGATGCTGGTCGACTCCGACACCACGTCGCTCGACGCGTTCCCCACTAATGTGGTGTTCTACGACGAACCTCTCCCTCGCGCGGAGAGCGACGGAAGCACCGTCACCGAGGTGCTGGTCATCAGTCATGACGAGCTCCCCGGCGGAGGAGCGCACGATCCGCTCGGCACGGTGCTACAAGACCTGACTACGCCCATTCTGGAAGACGCTGATGCGGAGACGTTGGAGGCGCGCCGCCTTCAGCATGTCGAAGGCGCGAAGAAGCTGGCTAGCATGAGGCGCTTGTTAGAAGCCTACCAGCGAGAGATAGATCGCGCTGTTGGCGGCTCGCCGGCCCCAGCGGGGCCGAGCCACCTTGGCGCGGTCCAGCAGCGCGGCGTAGCCATCGCCGACCTATTCGGGGCAAGCCGCCCCATGTACGCTACACCAGCGGAGAACATCCGAGCCGCCCAGGCGGCGGCGGATGAGCTGGACAATTTCGAGGGCGAAGAACGCCGCCTGATGATGGAGCTTGTCCAGCGGCTCCTCGACGTGGCTACCGCGCAGAATGAGGCCGGCTGCCACACGGAGGCGCCGCAGCGGCAAAACGATGACCTTCGCCGAGATCAAGGCGCGACGTCTCGGACGCCGACTGGCGGTGCCCGAGGAAGAAGAGACAAGGATCCGGCTGTCAGCCACAGTCGGACTCACATTACCATAGAGCGCGACTGAGACGGCTGCCCGAGAGCAGTGGAACGACGGGACGACTGTCCGCCTCCTCCTCCTCGCATGGAGAGGCGAGTCTCCCCGCCGCCTGTTGACCATCCGACTCTCGGCGACCGCCTTGGCCACCGAGAGGGAGTCGGAGAAAATGACGCCCCCCACCGGATCGACCGACTTCACCGATCCCTAGCACTGGAAGAAGAAGACGAGTTGGGTCCGCCTTGTTTCGGGCCCCGCATTCGAGACGAGCCCTTTCCCAGAGGGTTCACGCTCCCAAGAGACATGCCCAAGTATACCGGCTCCGTGAAGCCGGAAGACTGGCTGGTCGACTACTCCATGGCTGTCAGCATAGCAAACGGCAACAAGCGTGTCGCCGTAAAGTACGTTCTCCTCATGCTCGAGGGCACGGCTCGGACATGGCTGAACAGCCTAAAGCCCTGCAGCATCAACAGCTGGGTCGACTTCACCGAAGCATTCGTCCGCAACTTCACCAGCACGTACAAGCGTCCCCCAAGCCTCGACAGCTCTCCTTGTGCATGCAAGGCCCCGACGAGTCGACTCGCGATTACCTCACGCGTTGGGCCGAGCTTCGGAACTCCTTCGAGGGCGTGCACAAGGTGCGGGCCATCGAGTACTTCACAGCCGGGTGCAGAGAAGGCACCCTCCTCAAGCACAAGCTCCTCTGCGACGAGCCAGAAACCCTCGACGAGCTGCTGATCATAGCGGATAAGTACGCCACGGCCGACTCCTCCATGAAGGCGGAGATTCATGTCAGCGCAACTGGCAAAGTGGCCCCTCAAGCTCCAAGAACTCCGGCGGGAGACGCCAATCGGCGACAACAGCAGGGCGACCACAAGCGCAAGGCCCCGCAGCCGGCTTCTAGCAGCCGGCAGGTCGCGACCGTTGAAGCCCAGCAGCCGGATGGGCAGCCTCTGCCCAAGCGACAGAAAGGCGGCAAGCCCAACTGGTTGCCGGCCTTCTCCTACGAGCAGACTCTGGATGGACCTTGCAAGTTCCATAGCAGCGTGAAGCCATCGAATCACACCACCCGGAAGTGCCACTAGCTCACCTGGATCACCAAGGGAGACGGCCTCCCCCGCGTGCTGGGCAGCCGCCTCCGCCTCCGCCCCAGCAGCCAGCTGTCAGGCCAGTCGGCGCAGTACAAGACGAATACCCTGAAGAACACGGAGCCTATGTGGTGTTTACCAGTATGGCTGATGATCGATGCACCAGGCGGCTGCAGCGACAAGAGGTGAACACAATAGCATCAGAGACGCCAGAGTCCATGCACTGGTCCGAGAAGCCTATCAGCTGGAGCAAAGCTGACCACCCAGAGGTGATGCCGAGTCCAGACTCCTATGCCTTGGTCTTGGACACCACCTTTGCTACGGATAGACGAGCCGTGTGTTTCTCGCGAGTTCTGATAGATGGAGGCAGCAGCATCAACATCCTGTACAAGGACACCATGGAGAAGCTAGGAATCAAGCAAAGACAGCTTTAGAACAGCCGGACTGTGTTCCACGGCATTGTTCCTGGGCTTTCCTGCTCACCAATCGGCAAGATCTTGATGGACGTCCTCTTTGGAGACAAAGATCACTTCCGCCGAGAGTCGGTTTGGTTTGAGGTGGTGGACCTTGAGAGCCCATACCATGCGCTACTCGACCGACCCGCCTTGGCCAAGTTCATGGCGGTCCCCCACTACGCCTACCTCAAAATGAAGATGCCCAGTTCTAGGGGAATTCTTTCAGTTAATTCCTTGCATATCCTTGTAAGGTGGTTTCACTCTGATGAACTCGGTCACACCGGTTTGTTCTCTTCGGCCCAACCGAAATCCTTCGGTGCAACCGAAGCACACAACTCGGAGTCACCAATTTCATCACAGGAAAACCAACTTGCCGCTTATTCCTGATTTCTGTTTGCTCTAGCTCCACTCAATGATTCTTGTCCTCTGCTAGCATCATATTAGACATGCTGCTTTGCTCTGTGACTCAAGGACCAACCCATTTGTATCACATGTCCAGAAGAGCCCTTCTTGGAAATTGATGTCAAAGGGGGAGAGAGAGATCACATCAAAGCTTAATCCTTCCTATAGGGGGAGAAAGAGAGAGTACTCACGGGGAGAGAGTTTCTCAACTAGGAGAAAGTAATATCATCAAAGACCCCAGATGCTTGGTGTTCAAGAGGAGAGATGTCACATGTCTTTAAGAGGGGAAAGACATGTTTGGTTGCTTGCTTTAGCTCAAGCTCTGTTGTTTCTTTTTTGTTGCTCTGATTTTCTGTTCCCTATCTTCTCCCAATATCCCATGCAGATTCAGGGGGAGCAAGACATCTAAGGGAAGGAAATCTCTGATTTTATTGCATATCTTTACCTTTGGGGGCATGTCTATATCCAATGTGGTACTTAGTACTCACTATACATGTCATCCCAGTCTTGGTTCTCTTGTGGTTTCTCTTGTTTGCTTTGGTCAGTAGGTGTATCTGTATTATTTAACCTTGTTTGCGCAGGTTCATCCCATTCTAAGCCAACTCAAGACCACAATGTAAGTATATGCATCACAGTCATGTGAATGAGAAGTTCTTGCTGATGTACATACTGTTTGCAAGAAGGACTCATGAGCATGGAGGTACATTTCTCACATTCACATCATTTGCTCTGATGCATATAGCCAAGATACATGTAACACATTGCTTACTCTGTCATGTTTACGCATTCACATGCTCCTATATTCAATACTCACATGATTGCATACATGTAGGGGGAGCCTATGCATGTTACATGTCTTTCCAAAGCTTTACTTGCTATTCTCTATATCTTTATCTAAAGCTTTGATGTATGTTGTCATCAATTACCAAAAAGGGGGAGATTGAAAGCACAAGTGCTCCCTGGGTGGTTTTGGTAATTAATGTCAACATATCTCTTGTCGGACTAACACTTTTACCTAGTATGTTTTAGATAAGTTCAACAATGGAGTGGCATGGACTAGAGGATGTGGAACCCCTTCAAGATGCTAAGGACAAAGGACTGGCTCAAGCTTCAAGATCAAGACACTACATTTTCTATTTTAGTGATCCAAGATCACATTGAGTCTATAGGAAAAGCCAATACCATCAAGAGGGGATGAGGTGTTGATTAATGGCTTGCTTGCTCAAAGTGCTTAGTGATATGACCTAAACCAAAAGTCAAACTCGGCCCCACCGATTCTTTCTATCTGGAGCCACCGAGTTCAGTTAACATAGCCACTGCCAGAAACCCTAATTAGTTCGGTCTCACCGATGGGATCTCGGTCTCACCGAGATGGGCTTGCAAACTCTCTGTTACCTGTTGCAATATTTTTGGTCCCACCGAGATATGCAATCGGCCCCATCGAGTTTGCTTGGCCAACTCTCTGTTTCGCTTATTACCCAAATCGGTCCCACTGAGTTTGAGTAATCGGTCAAACCGAGTTTTGGTTTTACCCTAACCCTAGCACATCGGTTCCACCGAGTTGAACTAGTCGGTCCCACCGAAAACCCTAACGGTCACTAGGTTTACTAAATCGGTCCGACCAAGTTTTTCCCTTCGGTCTCACCGAGATTGGTAAATTGAGTGTAACGGTTAGATTTTGTGTGGAGGCTATATATACCCCTCCTCCCACTCTTCATTAGTGGAGAGAGCCATCAGAACATACCTAGACTTTCAATACACATTTTCTGAGAGAGAACCACCTACACTTGTGTTGAGGTCAAGATATTCCATTCCAACCATATGAATCTTGATCTCTAGCCTTCCCCAAGTTGTTTTCCACTCAAATCTTCTTTCCACCAAATCAAAATCCTGTGAGAGAGAGTTGAGTGTTGGGGAGACTATCATTCGAAGCACAAGAGCAAGGAGTTCATCATCAACACACCATTTGTTACTTCTTGGAGAGTGGTGTCTCCTAGATTGGCTAGGTGTCACTTGGGAGCCTCCGACAAGATTGTGGAGTTGAACCAAGGAGTTTGTAAGGGCAAGGAGATCGCCTACTTCGTGAAGATCTACCGCTAGTGAGGCAAGTCCTTCGTGGGCGACGGCCGTGATGGAATAGACAAGGTTGCTTCTTCGTGGACCCTTCGTGGGTGGAGCCCTCCGTGGACTCGCGCAACTGTTACCCTCCATGGGTTGAAGTCTCCATCAACATGGATGTACGATAGCACCACCTATCGGAACCACGACAAAAACATCCATGTCTCCAATTGCGTTTGAATACTCCAAACCCTTCTCCTTACATTCTTGCAAGTTGCATGCTTTACTTTTCGCTGCTCATATACTCATTGCAAGCTTGCTTGATATGTATTGTGTTTGTTAAACTTGTTCTTGAACTCCACTTAAACTTAAGAATATTAAAAACTGCAACTTTTGGCACTTAGTGTCTAATCACCCCCCTCTAGACACCTCTTCTCGATCCTTTCAAGTGGGCCCTAACCCACATGTCTTTTCCCAGGATCTTACCTGCATTCTAATTTTCTTTGGAGTTATTCCCAAATTCTTTCGAAGTTTGACGTAAGAATGAATTATCATCAGTCATTTGTCTTTCCCCAAGATCTCTCAATCTTTTCATCGTTGGTTCAGCCTTTCTAATTTTCATTTCAGAGTGCCTCAACAATCCATGGTGGTGTTTCTCGTCATCATTCTCGGATTTTTAAGACCGAAGAGGAGTTCCTCTTAAATCCTTACCCGTTCTTCCAAAGATGCGTAGTTCAAGCTTGGTGCCATCCTCTCAAATTGTTCCGATCATGAGAAGTTCTTTTCACCCATCCGGAGAAATTCATGAGTCTTTTCAGTTTGATTCTCCGGAGCCCATCATCTCAGAATTATTCATTCCAGCTTTTAGCTACCGGTCTCCAAATCTCACCGGTGCATCATTCAAGTATTCTCTATTCAGCTTGCCATCTCTTCATTCCCTGGTATCCAAATTCACTCAAGCATCTTCGTTCATTTTCTAATTATTCCCGGTGATTCATCCCTTCTTGCTACATTTAGTTTCAATTCTTATGGTGGTTCGTTCAAGATTCCTTTTCCTTTGTTACCATATCAATGCATTCATTCTTTCCGAAATCATACCGGTGATTCATTCAAGAGCTTCTCAAGTTTATGCTATATATCTCCTTAATCCTTTCTACGTGAATAAGTAGTATGCCAAATCTGTTGCTTGTCATGAATTCAAATTGGTGAAGGATACACATAACATAATTCTTATTATTGTTTCATCCAAGTGACCTAGCTTCTTCTTTCCGGAGTTGTTCATCATGTCACATTTCTCGGTTTGATATGCTTCATCTTTTCTTTTCGGAGTTCCAAGCTCTCTCATTTATCTCGTCGCAAAGCTCCATCTAAATCATTGCAAGGCTTCACCTTGTGTTTTCAACTTCTCTTTCTTTCTATCATCCTTTTATTACTGTAGTTCTTCATGGAGGTTCTACAGGGTCGTTCATCAAGGATTCTTTTCATTCTGCAATTGTTTTTCAATATTTCTCTTGAAGTTAAGAACCACCAAGCTATACTCGAAAATAAACATGGTGCTCAACGCATGTCTTGTTTTGAGGAGTTCAAGCATTCTTCATCTTGCATTCCGAAGTGCAATTCTTTCTCTCTTATATTCTGAGGTGGTGCTATGTCATTATTGGCAATTTCTCTTCGTGATTCAAGTTGTCAAGAATGAGATATTTTAAATCCATCATTTTCCTTTCCTTCAGGACATCCTTTGCAACCAATCAATCTATTAGTTGGAGCTATCTTGGTCTAGATTTCACCTAAAGCTTTTCCAAAGGAATGTTGCTATTGTGGTGCTTATCAATGATCCAATCTTCTCCTTCCCATCTTGGTGAAGAAGTTTTTCATCTCTTATTTGTTCCCGATCAATCATTGTTTTTGGTGGTAGAATTTCACCTCAGTTTTGAGATGTTTTCCATAAGCCCACTACAAGCTTATTCGTTTCGCTGTTGGTTTTTCCAACAACTCTGTTTTAACCTTCTTGGAAGGGTGCTTTCCTAGTTCATTGGTGGCAGAAGCTGACTTTTTCTTCTCCATTATGTGATTCCAATGATATATATTCTATTCTTCCTTCCGGGCGCATTGTGATGTTTCTCTCTTCACTCATCATCTCAGATTGTGAAGACCATGTTCTTTTCGTGCTTATCCATTTCCAACCGGAGTGTCATGCCCTCTTTTCAAGTTCTTCCCATTCTGTCAAGTTTTGCCTCCCTTCTCAACCGGAGTGCTGTCTGAAATCTTTCTTACCCATTGTGCCATTCTTTCAATAGTTCCGGAGGCAGTGTGTTGTTGATATCAACAAGTATCCTCTCATCTTTTCAAGTTCATGTTCAATTCCTTCCATTTACAGTCGGAGTGTTGTCCAGATTATATCATTCTTATTCCTTCTCTATCTTGTTTTAACCGGAGTGTTGTGTCTATCATTCCTCTTCTAACCGGAGTCTCATCCAAGTGCTTTCATTTTGCCAAGTTCGTATTCTATGCCTTCCTTTTCCAACCAGAGTGTTGTCGTAATTGATCTTTATCATTCCTTGTACATCTCGTTTCAGCCGGAGTGCTTGCATGTACTTCTTGTCCATTGTTCTCGTCATTCATAGATTTGCAAACTCCAAGGTTCACATGGTGTTCTTTGTTTCTCTTTTCTACTAGTGTGCTTTCATATTATTTTTTGTCCGTTAAGCTCTTGTTTCATGTCCTTCAACCTACAAGGTTCTTGCAATGTTCCTTGTTCCTCTTTTATAACAGAGTGTTTTCAACTTCTTGCATCTCTGTTGGATTCCTTATTTCAATTTGTTTAACCTCTCAAGGTTCGTTGGTTTCACTCTTTTGTCAAAGAAGCAACTTTGTTTTACCTCTTGCTCTTCTGCTTCTTTCCGGTGCCATCGTTAGATCTCCGAATGAGATCTCTTGTAAGTGGAGGAGCGTTGTGACGCCCCGAGAACGACGCTCCAGACACCTTCCATGTTTTGCATGGCAGTCGAGTTATTTATTTATTTGTCGCATTCATCATGTCATCATGTGCATTGCATCCTTATGTTTTTAAAACTTGCATCCGTCTCGGTCTCCCTGTTCCTTCCATTGTCCGTTCTGAGCCCAGACACACTTGCACGCGCCCGCGACATGTTTGAAATATTATTTTATAAGTGACCGGAAAATGTTCTAGGAATGAGATGAAAGTTGGCATGTGATGTTGTTATATTGTCAGTAGACCGCCTACCAAGTTTCATCGCATTCGGAGTCCGTTTGACGCCCCAACGGAGAACTATAGCGGCATTATAGTCAGTCAAACCGTCAGACGTTTTCGGTCTCCGGAAACCTTGTCGGGCTACATTTCCGTCTCTCTCTTCTCAGCCTGAAACCCCTCTACACAGCCCTCCTAGCCCATCTACCTAACCCCTCCGCTCCGAACCATCCGATGGCGATCAAACGGCTCTGAAACGAAGCAAAACCCCCGTCCAAACCCTAATCCTAGCCCCTTCTATAAATGGACCCTTCCCCTTCCAAATCGGTGCTAAACCTAGCCTAGCCCCTCCCCTAACCTGCAGCCGCTGCCCCTCCTCGCATTTCGTTCCACCCCGCTCCTACCTCGCCACTTGGCGCCGCCCAACGGCCCAACCGCCACCGGCCGAACGCTCCCCACCAACCCGCTCGCGCCACCTTAGCCCACAGCGCCGCCCTCCACCACTTCGCAACCGCCATGTGTACCCACCACCTCACCCACACCCCTGCTAAGCTCCCGCTTCTGCCATGGCCCGCGGAGCCTGCACGAGGCCCGCCCTGGCTCGGAACCACACCGCTGCCCGCGCCTGTAGCCTCCCGCTCGATCGTGATCTGGATCATGGACTCTGTCGCCCGCAGCTCCCCTCGCACCTCGACGACCCCGCCACCGGAGACCTCATCGCTGAGCTCCGGCGGAGGACCTCGTAGGCCGGACCCCACCGCCCTGATCCTCCTTCCCTGCCCGTCTCCTTCTCCTCCTTCCTCTCACATCTCTCTCTCTGCCGCCATGAACAGGGACCTCCATGGCCGTCGAGCTCGAGCACCACGTCTCTGATGCGATCAAGTCGCCGGATCCGCCCAGTCCGACCTGCCCCCGCCGTCATCAGCTCGCCGGAGACACCGCCGGCGTGGCCTTCCTCGACCCTGCGTGCGTGCGGGCGCATGCACCACCGTGTTTTTGTGCGTGGGCCACCTCCCCACGCCTCAGCCGAGTACCCCGCCAACGCCTAGCGCGTCTCTAGTCCTACTTTGCCCTGCCTCCCCTATCCACCGAATGGGCCAAGACCCATGTGAGCCTCCAACGCCCCTGCACCTGTTGGGCTAGCATGTTGATTCGGCCTGAGTCACATTTTTTCGTGAAATGATTTAGTTATTATTCTAGTGTTTTATAGTTTTGCAGAAAAACCCTTGCATTTCATCCATATAATAACTCATGATTTATGCATCGGATTAAAATAAGTTATATATGAAAAATGCTTAGAATTTCATCTAGTTTCAGAATATGCTACTTTCATTCATGTTAAAAATGTTTAAAATGTTGTTTGCACTAAATTTGCATAATGTCATGTTAAAATGATTTATTTCATAACTAATTAACCGTAGCTCGGTTTTAAATAAACTTTATATGCAAATGGGGTAGAAAATTGTCTAGTTTAACATGGTGCAATCATCTTGCATGTTTAACAACTCTAAAATATGAATTAGGGAAGAACGGTACCAAATTCAAAATATGCACATGAGGATTTTTCGAAAGTGTTGTTTGTTATTTCCGGCCGCATTTAAACTTGCCTAAATAGTTAGTTTACTTATGCCTCACCTCTTGCCATGTTAAGAAACATTTAATTTTGTTGAGTACCTAAACGGGAGTGAACTCAATAATCGAATGTGGTGTTTCATCAATATGCAACTCATTGCCTATTGAACTCCGCTTAACTTGTAGTGTTGTTTGTGCACTTTGCCATGCCATGCCTCATTAAACCGGACATGCACCATCCTTGGTTGTGCATCATACCATGTTTATGCTTGTGTGTTTATCATGTTGCTTGCTTCTTTTCGGTTTGCTTCTCTCGTTAGCTGCGGTTTTGTTCTGGAGTTTTGAGGATTCGTTCGACTACTTCCGTTTGTCTTCTTCATGGATTTGATCTTCTTCCTAACGAGAACTTTTTAGACAAGATGACCATTACCCTCGATATCACTTCTATCTTTGCTTGCTAGTTGTTTGCTCTATCGTTATGTCGCGCTACCTACCACTTGTTTATCATGCCTCCAATATTGCTATGTCAAGCCTCTAACCCACCTTCCTAGCAAACCGTTGTTTGTCAATGTTACCGCTTTTGCTCAGCCCCTCTTATAGCGTTGCTAGTTGAAGGTGCTGTGTAGGTTGTTCCATGTTGCAACATGGATATGTTTGGGATATCATATTATCTATTGTTTAATTTAACGCATCTATATACTTGGTAGAGGGTGGAAGGCTTGGCCTTATGCCTAGTGTTTTGTTCCACTCTTGCCACCCTAGTTTCCGTCATACCGATGTTATGTTCCTTGATTTTGTGTTGCTTACACGGTTGGTGTTATGGGACCCCCTTGACAGTTCACTTTGAATAAAACTCCTCCAGCAAGGCTCAACCTTGGTTTTACATTTGCCTAACAACCTATAACTTTCCCTTGGGGTCACGAACCTGAGGGTCATCTTTATTTAACCCCCCGGGCCAGTGCTTCTCTAAGTGTTGGTCCAAACTGAGTAGACTGCGAGGCCACCTTGGGGAAACTTGAGGGCTGGTTTTACTTGTAGGATGTCTTATCCGGTGTGCCCTGAGAACGAGATATGTGCATCTCCTACCGGGATTTGTCGGCACATTCGGGCGGTCTTTCTGGTCTTGTTTTACCATTGTCGAAATGTCTTGTAACCGAGATTCCGAGTCTGATTGGGTTGTTCCGAGAGAAGGATATCCTTCGTTGATCATGAGAGCTTGTGATGGGCTAAGTTGGGACACCCCTGCAGGGTATAAACTTTCGAGAGCCATGCCCGCGGTTATGTGGCAGATGGGAATTTGTTAATATCCGGTTGTAGAAAACTTGACACTTAATTAAAATGAATCAACCGCATGTGTAGCCGTGATAGTCTCTTTTCGGCGGGGCCCGGGAAGTGAACACGGTTTGGGTTATGTTTGAACGTAAGTAGTCTCATGATCACTTCTTGATCAATTGTAGTTTCTTGACCGTTGCGTAGTTTCTCATCTTACTCTTGTATTTGTAAGTTAGCCACCACATTTGGTTAGCGCTTGCTGCAACTCCACCTCATTACCACATCCTACCCATAATCTTAAATGGTCTTGATCACGAGGGTTTTGAGATTGATGAGTCCTCGTGACTCACGGATACTTCCAAAACAGTTGTAGGTGTCGATGATACCAGTATAGGTGACGCAACCGAGCTCAAGTGGGAGCTCGATGAAGATCTTGGTCGTTGTTATGTGTCTTTTCTGGATGATTAGTAGTGGTGTCCAGTTTGGACGATCGGGGATCTAGCATTTTGGGTTGTCTTCTTTTATTTTGGTTCCGTAGTCAGACCTTGATTGTACTCACGATGATGTATGTTTAACTTGTTATTTGTGTGAAGTGGCGATTGTAAGCCAACTCTTTATCCCTTCCTTATACAGTACATGGGATTGTGTGAAGATTACCCCTCTTGCGACAAAAACCATCATGTGTTTATGGCTCTAAGTCATGCCTCTACATGTGGGAGATATAGCCGCATCATGGGTGTTACAACGATGATCAACCAGGAGGAGCTGGACAAGGTTCGACAAGCCCTTGCCACCGATTCCAATGAGTAGAAGGTGACGACGGTCTAGCCCGCCTCCCGGGCCTTAGTAGATATGGAGGCCACTAAAATCCCCCTTCATCTCCACGCTCTCTTCGCCGGCATGCTGCCTCTGTTCTCCGATTTCTTAAATGGCGTGCTTTCACATTACCAGATCCATGTGCTGCATCTGGATCCTGGATCCATCCTCCTCCTCTCTCCTTTCGCTTCTTGTGCAAGGCTTTCGTGGGCATTTCTCTTCTCGCTCCACCTGGTCGACGGTAGGCAACGCTCGAGGTGCATGTCTCTCCAGGTGGTGGCGGCGACTGCTGGCTCAAGCATCGACTTCACGCTCTGCCCGGATGTGAGGGGGTTCCGTAAGCAATGGGTGTATGTGGACGCTGCCATGCTCAGCCCCTTCTCCTTCTTCTGCCGGGCCCGGCGGAACCAAGCTCCGGTTGGGGGCACGCGGAGCTCGGCGACCCGCGTGTCGTGCACATCTTGTCCAAGCTGGCCGAGCTGAAGCAGGCTAAGGTGACGATGACGATGGTGGTGTAGAAATTCATTCAGTGACGCATCGCTCCACTTTAGCGCCATACACGCCCAATGTGGGCCTTCACCAGCCCTAGCGACCCGGTGAGGGTTTAGGTGCCTTCGCTCCCCCTCAACACGTTGCATTGGGTGCTCTAGCTCCTAGCAAGTGGGAATCCCACCGTGCTTCCCCTTGAGGGACGCCCTTTGTACCACTTCCTGAATGGGAAGGCCTTCGCCGAGAACATGTCGCGCTTCGATGAGTGGGGGCTACTCCCGGAGGGCCACGAGGGGCCTTGTGATAACCCCCTCTTGTTGGCTCATGTGCTCATAGGGTCATGTGGTGCTCTCTCCAGAGGTGGCCGTGGGGGAGCAAGCACCGTCGAGCGCTCTCGACGCATCTGCTAGAGAGCGGGCGTCACCGTGCGCTTCTAAGGTGACGGACTCCACCCCCACAGGCGGCATGGCAGGAGCCCCGCCCACGGACGCAGCTGCTGCCCCTGCCGTGAAGGGCTGCGCGCCGGCCTATGGCGTGCCCCTTCCAAACCTCGGCGCATCCTGCAAGAGGAAGGGGCTTGGGAATGTCTGCGGCCCTGTCCCACGGGCCCTGAATAAGAGGAAGTGGATAGCCATGGATGAGTAAGTACCTTTCCCTCCTTGATTCTTGCATATCGCATCCTTTTCTGACTTTTGCCCCTCAGGATCCCTTCCGTCGCAGGGTGAGCCCATCCGGAGAGCGACCTCCGGAGGCCTCTGGTCCGCTTGCGACCCCAGGCCTCTCGAGCCGGGCAGCTACGCATGAGGTGATGTCCGTACATGAGCCGAGGCCGCCCCTGGGGGCCGTAGGCCTGTGATGATTGTAAGTGTATCTAGTGCCCCTTAGTGATTTTGGTGTATTGAAGACTTATAGGTTAAGGGACTAATGTGTTTGTGAGTGTACATAGGTCTACAAGTGTATGAGGAGTTTGATATTTACAAAGAAAGTTGACCCCTAAAAATGAATGTCTTCAATTGAAGACTTTGACTTCCTGAAGACTTTGAAAGTGAAGAAATTGGTGTGATCATGAAGACTTGATATTCATGCGAGGAATATGAAGCTTGAAGACTTTTGTTTTCATAGTTTTGTTTTTCTCTTTCTTGAGTCATAGGAAACACCGCACTGTTAAATGGGGTCGAGGTAAAACTAAGGAAAAGTTTCCAAGTGATGCTCATCTCAAAATCCTACACCTACCAATCCTTTCGAGTGAAGCCATTGGGAATATCATATAGTTCAGTGAATTTCTTCAGTGACACAGACGAAGATCTTCTGGTCTCTAAGGAATTTGTTCTAACTGAGGAGTTAGGAATTCGTCAATGTGGATTGCCTACAAGTGAGAAACATGGTAGTCCCGAGGAATTTGATACTCAAATCCGACCATTGTTGTGCTACATGCCAGCTGTCCCAAAATATCTACCCACCTAACGGTCATATCATTGAAGGGCATTTATGTCTTATCATGTCGGGCTGCTCCCTAGGCTATAAATTGCTGCCCCCTACAACCACTAGATGGTTGGCTGCTCCGCGAGAAACTGACACTTGTCATTGAGAGCATCCCATCCTCTGAGGACTTTGAGCGAAAATCATCAAGTGAGGAAAATCCAATCCCAAACACCTACAAATCCATAGTGATTGAGCATCATTGAAGAGATTGTTCATGTGTGGAACCAACGCTTATTACCTTTGAGGACCGCACATCCTCCAGACGGTTAGGCATCATGGTCTAGAGTATCCAAGAGGAAATTGTGGATCGCCGAGTGACTGAGTCTGTGAAGGTTTGGAAGTCACCTAAAGACTTACCATGATTGATTGGGAGAGGTCTGTGTGACCTTAGCTCAAGGAGAATACGGTGAGGACTGTGTGTCCTTAGGTTTATATACCTAGTTGCTCCAACCAGACGAACAACTGTCACAACAATTGGAACTGGTCTACCAAATCATCGTCTTAACCAAGCTACTGGTTCTATTTCCTCAACTTTTCCATTTCCTCATTTCTGTGTAGAAGTACTTGATCATTACTGTTTGAAGACTTTGACTAAAGACTTTCTCAATTTCCTCAATCCTATTTCTTCAGTCAGTTAGTCTTCGGTCTGCTTATCCGTTGTTTACGCTACTTATACTCCGTGCTTGTTTTCATTTCATCATGATGACTATGCTACTTCTCGGTTAGGCTTGCATATGAGTACTTATTCCACTGCTTAGTGGTTTGTTGCTTAGGAATTTCCTCACCCTGAAATTCCTCAGTGATGAATTTGTAAAAATCGCCTATTCACCCCCCTCTAGTCAATATAATGCACTTTCTATTGGTATCAGAGAAAGGTACTCCCTTGTTCTGTGTGATTTTGGTTTAACCGCCTGGAGTTTTAGTTATGTCGACTACATGTATGATCAAGGTCTCTGCTGGGTGTCCTACCTTCGGTGGGACGGGCAACCTCTACTGGAAGAATAAGATGTGAATGCATCTTGAGGCAATTGACAACGATCTCTGGTACGTTGTGGAAAATGGCGTTCCCTCCATCACTCCTACCATTAACGCTTCCGATGTGAAGAGATTCAAGGAACTCGACTCTCAAGCGAAGAACATCATATGTGGCCATCTGAGCAAAGGGCAGTATGGCAGAGTGAGTGCTTTGGAGACTACTAAGCTTATCTGGGATAGGCTGTCCAAGGTCAAAGAAGGAGTCTCAACATAGCGTGACTCTCGAGTTGACGTTCTTCGCAATCTCTTCAACCACTAGTAGGGAAAACCCTAGTAGTAGCACTTGAAATTTGCATAGCAGTAGCGCTGGGTCCAGCGCTACCACTAAGGCACTACATCTAACTAGTAGCAGTAGCGCTGGAAAGGGAGCACTACTGCTATACCTAGTTAGCAGTAGCACTTTCCTTTGGACAGCGCTACTGCTACTTGTAAGTATCAGTAGCGCTTGTTCTAAAAAGCGTTGATGCTAAATTTTCCTGTATTTTTAAAAATACAGCTTATTTTCATTGTGTGGTTTTATATACAGTACTTTCATCATATGATTTCATGACCATGATTACTTATTATATATAAAAGTGGTTGAAATGACCGTGGAGTAGATTCAAGTGGAGGCAGCATGTGGTGCCTGTCGAAAGTACTACTCTAATCCAAACTTGACCTAGTTTGGATTAGTAGTACTTTCGATGTGCACCACATGTTGGCTTCACTTGAATCTAATCCAGGTTCATTTCACACATTGTTATATATAATAAGTAATCATGCTCACATAATAACTTAGCATCATGCATCATCGATCATAATAATAAATAACTCATCATTGGTATCATAATAACAAGTCATACTCATCATCATCGATCATACAACTTCTACTCCACATCATCATCATAGTCATCTAACCAATCCTACTTAGTTGTTCTTAGCACATGATCATGATTATTATTAACTAGGAGCTACTACCTTCTCTTAGGTAAAATAGCATAAAACAACATAGGCCCTGACTCTCCATTATGGAGAATGGCGATTATCCTGTCTTCAATTCTTGCCTTTCGCACAATGTTGCTTCCAAATATCTCCTTACGGTTGTCAATACATTTTTTCCATTTTTTGATTTTTCATGTCTCCACTTCTTTTAGAAATCGAATATGGATAGGTGAGATTCATATGATGACCTGGCCGTATGTTCAAAACATCAAGGCTACCATTCTGATGCATCAGATGATGCACACAATCATTCGGGATTTTCTGTTGAAAAACATAGTAATAACTTCGTAGTTAGCAATATAGTTAAGTGTTAAAATAATTTATGCAAAAGATGCACGGATGTCGTAATACTAAAAAATCTTACCATGACATTTCCATGGATGTTACCGTAGTTCAACATGTGCACTAGTGGCACGTATTGACCATAATGTGGAGGAGTTTTATAATAGATATTGTAATTCTCAAGATCAGTACAAAATGGGACCAGATGATTTTTCTCCTGATAAGTTAACTCAGAGCCATCGGTGTAGTAGGTTCTATCTACCATGTTCCGCACATTGTTTGAACAATGAAAATAAGCTGTCAATGGAAATAAGTTGTCAACTATTTTGAAATGATCAATATAAATTAGTTAATAACTATGTTTGAGAAACTCACATAGCGGTAGAATTGGAAGCGTATCAACAAGGACCCAAATGTCCATATTCTCTTGTTCGTTGTTAGGATCACCAAGATCCATGGTGACAAGCATACCCTCATAAAAACCATACATCTTGCAAAGTGCTTCCCAATTTTTGCAACCAAAATGGGTTATGCTCTCAGAATTATACAGATTTACTTCAAAATCTACATCATGATGGGTCCTAGGTGAATTTTCTTTGTTTCAAAATTTTCATGGTCTTCAAAACCAATCCTCTCCAAGACATAGCATCTTGCATGGTATGGGATAAGCTACTCAAATTGTAAAAGATGAAAATTACACATTGAAATAGTTGAAGTCATGCTTAATTATGATAAAAACACTTTTCGTCGTTGCGTACCGTTTCAACATCGAACGTCTCCTGGAACTTAATGCTGAAGCGCCGACCTTCGTCCAGGTGAGGCCCGTTGCACAGACCTCGGTCGTCGTTGCACCAGCTGCACTCTGCCGGGAGACTTTCATTGTCCGATGATGAGATTTCCTATGTTCATAATTCAAAGATTAAACTTGTACAATTCAATATATCTACTATAAAAATTAAATTAGATCATAATTATTCATCACGGGTTGACTATCGGTCTGCCGAGTGTATATGGTGGAGACTCTCCCTCACTGATTCCTCTCTAACATTTGCGACTGTTGGTGATGGTCGTTACTCCTCCTTTCCCTAGTGCATAACAAAGGTCTAGCACAAGGAAAAGAAGGAGAAATGACCCCCACGACAACAGTCGGGATTCTTCGTCCTCTCTCATATATGGTGGATACACTCCCTCATAGATTTTTTCGACCGTCGGTGATGGTCGTTATTCCTCCTTCCCCAAGTGCATAACAAAGGTCTAGCACAAGGAGAAGAAGGAAAAATGACCCCACGACAACAGTCGGGCTTCTTCGTCCTCCCTCATATATGGTGGATACACTCCCTCACTGATTTTTCGACCTTTAGTGATGGAGCCTCGACAGATTTAAAGTCAACCTGAAATGTCTTTTAATTATTTTTCCAGAAAATCCAGGCCACTCGATATTTCCTACATATTCTAGCACAAGTCATGCCAGAATTCATGGAAAAAATCCGGCATGACCTTTGCTAAAAAGGGACATATCGAGCGCCTGAAATTTGCCAGAGCGGAAATTAATCAACACTCCGGCAAAACATAGGCCACTAGAGGTGTAACCTTCAAACATGGTCGGCCACTTGGGCAAGCACATATCCTATTTGAGCAACACAAGATAGTTCTATTAATTTTCTTACTAAAAATAAACTAGTTCTATAGTAAAATTTTAATTAGATCATCAAATGTCATATACCTAAATTTTCTTAATAAAAACAAACTAGTTTTATTAATTCAACTAGTTCAACTAAGCACTTACTATAAATAAAATAAACTAGTACTTACTAAAAATAAACTAGTTTAACTAGTTCTATTAATTTTCTAACTAATTCTATTAAACACTTACCAAAAAACAGTAAAAAACTATATTGAATTTTTTCTATAAACTAAACACCACTGCCCTAAATTAGCATCTACTTAATTAGTTACCTAACCTACTTCCCTAACTAAAAAACATCTAAGTTAATTACCTAAATTCACCTAAGTTAATTAACTAAATTCACCTAACTTACCTAACCTAATGAACTAAATCTAGGGAGGAGGAGTACCTCATGGTGGTGGAGGAGGCCGGTGGTGCGCGGGGGTTGGGGACGGGGACGACGGCGGGGATGATGTGGGGGCTCCTTGATTTCTGCAAAAACAAAATATAAACAAAAACATTATTATCGTTAACTTAGGACTTAGTGAAACTCCATAAGGTACATTAAATTATTCTATTCAAATTTGCTTATTCAAATTTTCTAAAAATTTCCTATTCTATTCAAAAGACCTACATTTACTTATTTTTTTCAATGTCATATTTTATTCTATTCAAATTTACATATTCAAAATTTCTAAAAATTTCCTATTCTATTCAAAATACCTACATTTACTTATTCTTTTCAAATTACTTATTCAAATTTTCTAAAAACAAAATATACTAAAAACCTACATTTACTAAAAACAAAAACCTACATTTAACAAAACTAAAATCTATTTACATAAAGGGGGAGGAGGAGGTGTGGGAGGAGGCCAGGAGGAGGGGAAGGAGGAGGAGGAGAGAGCAGGAGGGGGAGGAGGAGGGAGGAGGGAGGAGGAGGGAGGAGGAGAGAGTGGGAGAGGGAGGAGGGAGGAAGAGGGGGCGCCGGAGAGGGAGGAGGAGGAGGGGGCTGCCAGCGGAAAGGGAGGAGGAGGAGGTGGAGGAGGAGGAGGAGGGAGGGATCGACCTTGGGGTGCAGGAGGAGGACGGCGATGGCGGCGAGGGCGACAGGAGTGTGAGGGGGAGAGTGAGAGGACGCGCGGGCTGATTAATTTGGATAAGGGTCCTTAGTGGTAGCGATTGTCCGTAAAAAGCGCTACTGCTAAAATCTGTAGCAGTAGCGCTTTCTGAAGAAAAGCGCTACTGCTAACATCAATAGCAGTAGCGCTCTCTATATAAAAGTACTACTGCTAACACTAAGCATGTAAAAATATTCAAAAATACATTGGTCATCAATGTTCTTTTTGTGTAGAATCTAAATTGTCAATAGGAATCTTCTACGGTTCAAGAACCAGGGAAGATTCCTATTGCGGCCACAGATCCTACACAAAGAGTTCATTGAAGACCAAGTGATTGTGATGGTTTGAGAAGCACCATATTTAAGGTGGTAAAAATTCTGTTTGGGGAGCGAGGTGGGACTAAACTTTGGTCTTATTAGGAGGGGACTGATGTGACGCCCCCGATTCAATCGTACACTAATCATGCACGCAAATGTGTACGGTCAAGATTAGGGACTCACGGGAAGATATCACAACACAACTCTAAAACATAAATAAGTCATACAAGCATCATAATACAAGCCAGGAGCCTCGAGGGCTCGAATAGAAGAGCTCGATCATAGACGATTCAGCGGAAGCAACAATATCTGAGTACAGACATAAGTTAAACAAGTTAGCCTTAAGAAGGCTAGCAGAAACTGGGATACAGATCGAAAGAGGCGCAGGCCTCCTACCTGGGATCCTCCTAAACTACTCCTGGTCGTCGTCAGCAGGCTGCACGTAGTAGTAGGCACCTCCCGAGTAGTAGTAGTAGTCGCCGACGGTGTCGTCTGGCTCCTGGGCTCCAGCTTCTGGCTGCGACAACCAGGTAGAAAGGATAGAGGGAAGAGAAGGAGAAAGCAACCGTGAGTACTCATCCAAAGTACTCGCAAGCAAGGAGCTACACTACATATGTATGCATTGGTATCAACTGGAATAAGGCTATTATATGTGGACTGAACTGCAGAAAGACGGGATAAGGGGGGATAGCTAGTCCTTTCGAAGACTACGCTTCTGGCAGCCTCGTCTTGCAGCATGTAGAAGAGAGTAGACTCAAGACATCCAAGTAGCATCGTATAGCATAATCCTAACCGATGATCCTCCCCTCGTCGCCCTGTGAGAGAGCGATCACCGGTTGTATCTGGCACTTGGAAGGGTGTGTTTTATTAAGTATCCAGTTCTAGTTGTCATAAGGTCAAGGTACAACTCCTAGTCGTCCTGTTACCGAAGATCACGGCTATTCGAATAGATTAACTTCCCTGCAGGGGTGCACCACATAACCCAACACGCTCGATCCCATTTGGCCGGACACACTTTCCTGGGTCATGCCCGACCTCGGAAGATCAACACGTCGCAGCCCTACCTAGGCACAACAGAGAGGTCAGCATGCCGGTCTAAATCCTATGGCGCAGGGGTCTGGGCCCATCGCCCATTGCACACCCGCATGTTGCATACGCGGCCGGAAGCAGAACTAGCCCCCTTAATACAAGAGCAGGCTTACGGTCCAATCCGGCGCGCGCCACTCAGTCGCTGACGTCACGAAGTCTTCGGCTGATACCATGACGTCGAGTGCCCATAACTGTCCCCGCGTAGATGGTTAGTGCGTATAGGCCAGTAGCCAGACTCAGATCAAATACCAAGATCTCATTAAACGTGTTTAGTATGCGCGAACACCAACCAGGGCCAGGCCCGCCTCTCTCCTAGGTGGTCACAACCTGCCCTGTCGCTTCGCCACAAAGATCCACACAGAGGGTCGTTGGGACAAAGGTCCTTTCAGCCCCCAATCCGTGAATCACTCGCGGGTGCTCCACAAGCCGACCCGACTTTAGTCACCACATGTATCATGTATAAAGTATATAGTATATACCCATGATCACCTCCTGAGTGATCACGGCCTGATAATATAGCATGGCAGACGGACAAGAATGTATGGCCACTGATGATAATCTAGCATCCTATACTATGCATTAGGATTGCAGGTAAGGTAACAACAGTAGTAGCAAGGACAGGCTATGCATCAGAATAGGATTAACAGAAAGCAGTAACATGCTACACTACTCTAATGCAAGCAGTATAGAGGAGAGTAGGCGATATCTAGTGATCAAGGGGGGGCTTGCCTGGTTGCTCTGGCATGTAGGTGTCGTCAACACCGTAGTCGATCGGGGGTACCGGCAGCGATCTCGGGGTCTACCGGAAAGAAGTAACGGAGGGGGAACACAATAAATAACAAAGCAAACAAAGCAACACAAAGCATAACATGGCAATGCGTGGTGCTAGGGGTGACCTAACGCCATATGAGGTGATACCGGTGGAGGGGGGAAACATCAGGGAAAATATCCCCGGTGTTTCGCGTTTTCGGACAGATAAATCGGAGGGGAAAAGTTGCGTGTTTGCTATGCTAGGGACGTGTGACAAACGAACAGGTTGCGTATCCAGATTCGTCTAAACTTTTTGATCATCTTTCATATATAAATCTTTTTCATCCGAGCTACGGTTATTTTTGTATGAATTTCCAAAGTTTTAACAGTATTCTAGAATTTTGTGTTTAATTTAAATCCAAATTGACCAAGTTAATGTGACTAGTCAAAAGGAGAGGTGGTGGCCCATATGACACTGATTTAATAATTTCCAAAATACTTATCTAATCTATTTAGATGGGACCCACTTGTCATTTGCTAAAAGGGCTAATTAGCACCAAACTAATACTAAGCTAAAAATAGACTAATTAACAAGGGCCGGCCATTAGTGGACAGAGTCCAGCCGGCCACACACGCACTACACAGAACACATAGCTAGGGGTTACGTATGTTCATGTTAACAGAACAAGGCATTTTGTGATTTTCATAGAATTTAATCCATGCCATATTTGAATTTGGTCCAATGGAATAATTTGGAGGTTGTCATGTGAACTCCTAACACAAATTAATTTCAACGAAGTTAGACTTTGTTTGACCATAGTTTTGTTGCCATCTAGAGAGCTAAGAACGTAGAAATAGCAAAAGCTAGCCAGCGCTACAGTAACATTCAGTTACTGTAGCAGCGGCAGCAGAGCAGCGATATGTAACAGCAGGAGCGGCGAGGGTGCGGGAGCGGAGCTCCGAGCCCGAGAGGGCAGCGGCGGCAAGCAGGCACAGGCGCGGGCGGCAACGTGGTTGAGCAGGGGCGCAGCTGGAGGGAAAAGCGGCAGTGAGCGCGCCGGGATGCGGCGGGGTTGGATGCGAGGCACGGCTGGCGCTAGTCGCGGGGCGCGGCGAGGAGCGCGGCCAGGTTCAGCGAGCGCGGGCACAGCCACCGTTGGATGCACGCGCGCGCGTGACAACGACGAGCTTCAGGAGCGGCGGCGACACACGTGAATGTATCTACGGGGTGCAATTCGAGCAACGGCTCAAGCCATTCGAACGAGGGAACCACACTGCGTCCGTAGGTGGCACGGTTGCGAGCTAGATTGGCCAGAAGTGGCCCGGACGACAACGTCCGACGGTAGTGACGGCTCAGCCGCGACGAAAACGAACCAACGAGGCATGAGGAGGAGCGAGAGGAGGTCGAGAAGGACCATGAGCTCATCTAGGGGGCGCACGGGGTCCCGTTGGCAGCTTAGTAGCAGCAGACATACGTGAATTCGACGGGAGCTCCGACGACCGAAGCGTGAAGAAGTGGTCGATCCCGGCGTTGTGGTGATAACCTGCTCGAACTACTCCTCGGAGTCGATGAAGACAAAGCAGACGCAGATCCAGGCGAGGGCCTGAACCGACGAGGTGGGCGATGGCCACACGGACGGAGGAGGCTATGGCAACGACAACACGGGCAGGTGTGGGAGAGAGCGAAGCGGCGCAAGGAGAGGGGAAGTGGGGAGGCGCTAGGGTTTGCAGGGTGTCTAGCTCGGCCTTATCCGACAGGGGAGCCGTGGGATGGCCGGCGCGCGTCCATCCGCGGCCACGGCGGCCAGATGCGCGCCACGGTCTCCTGTGAACAGGAAGGAAGGAGAAGGCACGACTGGGCTGGGCCAATTGTGCACTGTGGACGTAGAGCCCAGTCCAATAGGTAAGTTTGTCCATTTCCCTTTCTCTTTTTTATGTTAATCATTTTGTCTTAGTTTTCTATTTAGTTTACATAGAAAATGAGTTTTTCTTGGACTCAAACTTTGCAAACAATTAGTATGCAATATTCTGGAGTGTCGCACAAAGTTTGGGGGCATTTGGAATTGTATAAGTATTTGTTTATTTTGAAAAGACTATTCTTATTTATTGTTGGACCACTTTATAACTTCCTAGGTGTTAATTGGTGACTCAAATGATGTTGACTTCAACGTTAAAATTGGTCAGAAGAATTTTAGAATAATGCAAACATTTTAGTTTTACTGTTTCAAGAAATATTATATTTGACTATATTTTAAATTTTGAAATTGGCTTCGATTTTTCTCGAGTGGCAATTTGGCTTAGTTAAACTTGATAACGTGGCCCCATTAGTGCGAGATCACTGTAGCATGATTCTCGGGGTGTTACAAATCTCCTCCACTACAAGAAATCTCGTCCCGAGATTTAAGAGGTGGAGCAAAGGGGGAAAGGTCTGGTTACGAAATTCTAACGAATCTTCTCGGTCTTGGTTGCTCTTCTCGAAGAGGTCCATCCATTACGTTGATGTCTTCATTTCTCAATTTCAGGGCCTCATGATGAAGTCGTCATCCTTTCTTCATGGGTTCCATCGTACTTACGAAAAAGGATAAGGGGTATCTTCGAAAGAGTTGACCTCTGCAAGGTTAAGTATCTGGTAGCTAACATCGAGGAAGGTGGCGGGAAGTAACTCTCGGACTGAAACTTAAGAGAATATCGAGAGCAAAGTAAGAAGGTACCATGACAAGTTTCAAGCAGGTAGGCAATCGTTCGATGCCTTAAACAAAGTGAGATAGGGGTCCAGAGCAACGAGAATAAAATGTTGCATCTGATACCAGACTAGATCAGCTCTAAGGAGGTGGCTCATGAATTACACATGAAAGCAAGCGCCTGGAATAACTTTGGAAACAGGGTGTATAAGAGAGTCAGGTTTCGATCCTGTGGAACTGTGGGTTATGGGCCCACCATGTGGGTTAAAAGTAGGAGGAGCAGTGACATCTGGCATGGTCATGATAGCAAGGCATGTCAGAGGGTAGCCTGTTAGTTATGTCGACAACAACGTCGGTACCAAGGGCGAGGGACGAAGAGAACCATTTTCCTGCTCGTTGAACAAGGCGGGCCACTAGGCAAAGTTCTCGTCCATCGGTGGCTACCGGAATGTCATCAACAATAGTAACAGGGTCTTGCTGATAGAATTGTACACCGAGATGTTTACATAAGCAGGAGAATATTACTGCTTAGATTATATAGATCACAAGAAGTTTAAACCAAACAATGGAAAGGAAAATGTATCATCAGATTAAACAGAACAATGGAAAGGAAAATGTGTTTAAACACATATTTCATGGGTATATCCTTCCCAAGGACAAGCAGAGCATGATATCCATGACAGGATATAATATAGAAAACTCTTTAGGTAGCGGAGAGAAATTTCATAACATTACCCATACAATGATGTTTGGATAATTGAGCAAGAAGCATTCAACATTGGGCTCCAATGTTCTTGTTGAAAATCGGAGTACCATAGGCATGCTTCGAGATAGCATTGACACGGTCTTTAATCAAAGATCAGACTCTGGATACACGAAGGGATTCATCATTAAGCCAAGGAGATGATGAGGAGGTGGCTGATGGACTCAGCAATAATTCAACGAGGTATCCAAAAAGATGGATTTCCACAGTTATGTGAACAAGGAGATAACATTTGTCGTATCAAATGATAAAATGATGTATGCTCAAGGAAAAACATACACAATTAAACATTAATTGAAAAGGGTGCCCAAAGTATGGGCTTAGGTAGCATGATCAAATGTTAGAATGGTGATTCAGTGATCAACAGTCTAAGAATGAACGTTCGACCATTAACTTCAAAGCAATAGGGTTGCTAGAAGGACAGAATCCAAACAGCACCGTTCACCTGTTGGTATCCCGGTTAGAACCAACACGGGGACCAAGAAAGAAAGGTGATGGTGAGAAGTATTACCTGTATCAAGAATCCTTAAGAGGTGGTGAAATTCTCACGACTTTCTTGACATTAAAGATGGTAATACTCCAAGGTAAGGAAGAACAAATGCTGGATAGCAAGGAACTCAAGGTATAACACAAAAAACGACAAGTTTTTGTTGAAGGGAAGTCAATAAAGTGGTCGATGATAATACATATCATCGAGGGAAAGGATGGTATTTCTCATCATGAACTCAATTGACATCCTGGAAGAGCTCAGAATGCCGATGATGATCACGACACAATTGTTGAGAGATTTCATGAAGATGTAATCGGTCGGCGATGACATCAAGCCAAAGGAATGATGAAGCGAAAGGTTACTGAAACCAAGGGTATGACACAAACTCGAAACAAGCTCGTAGTTCAAGGCGAAGTGTTATGACGAGGAAGATCGACGTAAGCTTAGCTCATCATCGAAAATTTTGCTCCGGGAAGAAGGACCAGGTAGCACGGTTAAATTTTTGCACGATAATGATATGGCCAATCAGGATAGGAATGACTTGAAGGGTTATTAAACTCGTAAGCAATGAAAATTACTTAGGAGTTATTGAATCGGAGTACAGACTCGATTCACTATTCGGTGTTCTCGGTTGATGACAACCCAGAACCCAAGAAAAATTGGATTAGGGGAGAAATAACATTTGATGAAGAACCCATAAGAAGTTATGTAGTACCATGACATTATCAAGATATCATAGTGTAATACTCGACGGTAGATCAAAGTAAAGGTTGGACAAGTGCAATGATCTGCACAAGACAAGTACTTCAACTTGTCCGAGAAATGGTATTAAGGAGAAAATATGGTCAGAACCATGATTGTAAAGGACCAAACATAGATACAGAACGAACTTATAACAAGGGGATTATTATCATTTACAAGAAGCTTCAAAGAAAAGTTCCACATTGGGTCCATGGGCATGAACGCAAGGGCTCAAGGTCGACTCCCACTTCTTCAATGCATAACCTTTCATTTTACTTCTCGCTTTTGATGAGGCTGTAGTGTAGAAATTCTATCTGGCGGAGCAACAAAGAGTATGACTCGCGAAAACTTTTGGGTTCATACCGTTTGGGGAAGGCATAGGTTCAACCCATCAGGGCATCTTAGGAGTATATACCACAAATTTCAAGAATAAATAACACAAGCTCTATAGTAGAGCATGCTTGAGAAAGCAAAGGATACAATTTACCATAGGCATTATGTATCCGAGGAAAAGGATCACAGACTTATTGAATATGAAGGACACTGTCGGATAAAATCCAACAAAGGATCTGGTGGTCCTCAAGGGATCTGGTGTGAGCATCAGTACTCAACCAGAGGGAGAAACAATGCAAGGAGATCAGACTTTAGAAACAACTGACTAATTCAAGGCTCAAATGCAGAGGAATTATCAATTCCAAGACAAGGGATCAGAAGCAATGCTCTGATCAGGGATGGATAAGTTGAATAGCCTTAGGGGTACGATCGATGGTCAATTGATTGGTTGAGATACAGCTCATGTTTAAACTGGCGTCTGAGCCGGAAGGATGAATTCTAGGATCCGACTGATGATTGTGTGCATTCGCACTCATGTTGAATCAATAGGATCAAAATGACGGTGACAAAGAATGCCAATAAGATTACTATACTTATGGGATTAACCATAATGCAAGCAAGCAAAGAATTTCAAGAGCAATAAGTTGCTGAGGATTTTCGGAAGATCGAATAGTATTTCGAGGACCATTGTGAAACACATGGACAACTGGGGGGGTGAGCGGATACTCGATAAGTGCGAGAATTATCCATAGGGGTATTCAGGTGACAAGGAACAGCAAGGCAGTAAGTTCAAAGGATTATTGAAACAACGACAAGTATTACGGGGTATCTTGTAATAACAAGACCAACTGGGGATGAATGTAAGAATAACAACTGCAAGTAGTTATCCATAAGGGTTGACGATGGAAGGGGAATTGCAAACGCGATGAACACAAGTTCTCGGGTTAACATCGGAGAGTATCTTCAGAGTCTTCACGTATAGCAGACGATCATCAGTAATAAGGGGCTCTCCGGGTGAAACTGATAACGAGATCCTAATGTTAGATTTAGCAAAATTCATTTAACCCGAATAGAAGAGAGTTCAGAGTCCCAGAGTAAGGATCGAGGAGTAAAAGATCCTAATACCACCCAGATGGCGACGTGGGCCCGTAAGGCACACATCCATGTTAGTAAAAGTTTTGCAATGTCTAGACTCGACTTCGACCAAGGAATGTGGAAGGGGGATTCCTACAGGCAGTCGGCTCTGATACCAACTTGTGACGCCCCCGATTCAATCGTACACTAATCATGCACGCAAATGTGTACCATCAAGATTCGGGACTCACGGCAAGATATCACAACACAACTCTAAAACATAAATAAGTCATACAAGCATCATAATACAAGCCAGGGGCCTCGAGGGCTCGAATAGAAGAGCTCGATCATAGACAAGTCAGCGGAAGCAACAATATCTAAGTACAGACATAAGTTAAACAAGTTTGCCTTAAGAAGGCTAGCACAAACTGGGATATAGATCGAAAGAGGCACAGGCCTCCTGCCTGGGATCCTCCTAAACTACTCCTGGTCGTCGTCAGCGGGCTGCACATAGTAGTAGGCACCTCCCGAGTAGTAGTAGTAGTAGTCGTCGATGGTGTCGTCTGGCTCCTGGGCTCTAGCTTCTGGTTGCGACAACCAGGTAGAAAGGATAGAGGGAAGAGAAGGACAAATCAACCGTAAGTACTCATCCAAAGTACTCGCAAGCAAGGATCTACACTACATATGTATGCATTGGTATCAACTGGAATAAGGCTATTATATGTGGACTGAACTGCAGAAAGCCGGGATAAGGGGGATAGCTACTCCTTTCGAAGACTACGCTTCTGGCAGCCTCGTCTTGCATCATGTAGAAGAGAGTAGACTGAAGACCTCCAAGTAGCATCGTATAGCATAATCCTAACCAATGATCCTCCCCTCGTCGCCCTGTGAGAGAGCGATCACCGGTTGTATCTGGCACTTGGAAGGGTGTGTTTTATTAAGTATCCGGTTCTAGTTGTCATAAGGTCAAGGTACAACTCCAAGTCGTCCTGTTACCGAAGATCACGGCTATTCGAATAGATTAACTTCCCTGCAGGGGTGCACCACATAACCCAACACGCTCGATCCCATTTGGCCGGACACACTTTCCTGGGTCATGACCGGCCTCGGAAGATCAACACGTCGTAGCCCTACCTAGGCACAACAGAGAGGTCAGCACGCCGGTCTAAATCCTATGGCGCAGGGGTCTGGACCCATCGCCCATTGCACACCTGCATGTTGCATACGCGGCCGGAAGCAGAACTAGCCCCCTTAATACAAGAGCAGGCTTACGGTCCAATCCGGCGCGCGCCACTCAATCGCTGACGTCACGAAGGCTTCGGCTGATACCACGACGTCGAGTGCCCATAACTGTCCCCGCGTAGATGGTTAGTGCGTATAGGCTAGTAGCCAGACTCAGATCAAATACCAAGATCTCGTTAAACGTGTTAAGTATCCGCGAACACCGACCAGGGCCAGGCTCACCTCTCTCCTGGGTGGTCACAACCTGCCCTGTCGCTTCGCCACAAAGATCCACACAGAGGGCCGTTGGGACAAAGGTCCTTTCCGCCCCCAATCCGTGAATCACTCGCGGGTGCTCCACAAGCCGACCTGACTTTAGTCACCACATGTATCATGTATAAAGTATATAGTATATACCCGTGATCACCTCCCGAGTGATCATGGCCCGATAATATAGCATGGCAGACGGACAAGAATGTATGGCCACTGATGATAATCTAGCATCCTATACTATGCATTAGGATTGCAGGTAAGGTAACAACAGTAGTAGCAAGGACAGGCTATGCATCAGAATAGGATTAACAGAAAGCAGTAACATGCTACACTACTCTAACGCAAGCAGTATAGAGGAGAGTATGCGATATCTAGTGATCAAGGGGGGGCTTGCCTGGTTGCTCTGGCAAGTAGGGGTCGTCAACACCGTAGTCGATCGAGGGTACCGGCAGCGCTCTCGGGGTCTACCGGAAAGAAGTAACGGAGGGGGAACACAATAAATAACAAAGCAAACAAAGCAACACAAAGCATAACATGGCAATGCGCGGTGCTAGGGGTGACCTAACACCGTATGAGGTGATACCGGTGAAGGGGGGAAACATCCGGGAAAATATCCCCGGTGTTTCGCGCTTTCGGACAGATGAATCGGAGGGGGAAAGTTGTGTGTTTTCTATGCTAGGGACGTGTGACAGACGAACGGGTTGCGTATCCGGATTCGTCTAATTTTTCTGATCATCTTTCATATATAAATCTTTTTCATCCGAGCTACGGTTATTTTTGTATGAATTTCCGAAGTTTTAACAGTATTCTAGAATTTTGTGTTTAATTTAAATCCAAATTGACCAAGTCAATGTGACTAGTCAAAAGGAGAGGTGGTGGCCCATATGACACTGATTTAATAATTTCCAAAATACTTATCTAATCTATTTAGATGGGACCCACTTGTCATTTGCTAAAGGGGCTAATTAGCACCAAACTAATACTAAACTAAACATAGACTAATTAACAAGGGCCGGCCATTAGTGGACAGAGTCCAGCCGGCCACACACGCACTACACAGAACACATAGCTAGGGGTTACTTATGTTCATGTTAACAGAACAAGGCATTTTGTGATTTTCATAGAATTTAATCCATGCCATATTTGAATTTGGTCCAATGGAATAATTTGGAGGTTGTCATGTGAACTCCTAACACAAATTAATTTCAACGAAGTTAGACTTTGTTTGACCATAGTTTTGTTGCCATCTAGAGAGCTAAGAACGTAGAAATAGCAAAAGCTAGCCAGCGCTACAGTAACATTCAGTTACTGTAGCAGCGGCAGCAGAGCAGCGATATGTAACAGCAGGAGCAGCGAGGGTGCGGGAGCGGAGCTCCGAGCCCGAGAGGGCAGCGGCGGCAAGCAGGCACAGGCGCGGGCGGTAGCGTGGTTGAGCAGGGGCGCAGCTAGAGGGAAAAGCGGCAGTGAGCGCGCCGGGACGCGGCGGGGTTGGATGCGAGGCACGGCTGGCGCTAGTCGCGGGGCGCAGCGAGGAGCGCGGCCAGGTTCAGCGAGCGCGGGCACAACCGCCGTTGGATGCACGCGCGCGCGTGACAGCGACGAGCTTCAGGAGCGGCGGCGACACACGTGAATGTATCTACGGGGTGCAATTCGAGCAACGGCTCAAGCCATTCGAACGAGGGAACCACACTGCGTCTGTAGGTGGCACGGTTGCGAGCTAGAATGGCCGGAAGTGGCCCGGACGACAACGTCCGACGGCGGTGACGGCTCAGCCGCGACGAAAACGAACCAACGAGGCATGAGGAGGAGCGAGAGGAGGTCGAGAAGGACCATGAGCTCACCTAGGGGGCGCACGGGGTCCCGTTGGCAGCTTAGTAGCAGCAGACATACGTGAATTCGACGGGAGCTCCGACGACCGAAGCGTGAAGAAGCGGTCGATCCCGACGTTGTGGTGATGACCTGCTCGAACTACTCCTCGGAGTCGATGAAGACAAAGCAGACGCAGCTCCAGGTGAGGGCCTGAACCGACGAGGTGGGCGATGGCCACACGGACGGAGGAGGCTATTTCAACGACAACACGGGCAGGTGTGGGAGGGAGCGAAGCGGCGCGAGGAGAGGGGAAGTGGAGAGGCGCTAGGGTTTGCAGGGTGTCTAGCTCGGCCTTATCCGACAGGGGAGCCGTGGGATGGCCGGCACGCATCCATCCGTGGCCACGGCGGCCAGATGCGCGCCACGGTCTCCTGTGAACAGGAAGGAAGGAGAAGGCACGACTGGGCTGGGCCAATTGTGCACTGTGGACGTAGAGCCCAGTCCAATAGGTAAGTTTGTCCATTTCCCTTTCTCTTTTTTTATGTTAATCATTTTGTCTTAGTTTTCTATTTAGTTTACATAGAAACTGAGTTTTGCTTGGACTCAAACTTTGCAAACAACTACTATGCAATATTCTGGAGTGTCGCACAAAGTTTGGGGGCATTTGGAATTGTATAAGTATTTGTTTATTTTGAAAAGGCTATTCTTATTTATTGTTGGACCACTTTATAACTTCCTAGGTGTTAATTGGTGACTCAAATGATGTGGACTTCAACGTTAAAATTGGTCAGAAGAATTTTAGAATAATGCAAACATTTTAGTTTTACTGTTTCAAGAAATATTATATTTGACTATATTTTAAATTTTGAAATTGGCTTTGATTTTTCTCGAGTGGCAATTTGGCTTAGTTAAACTTGATAACGTGGCCCCATTAGTGTGAGATCACTGTAGCATGATTCTCGGGGTGTTACAACTAAATATATCAGTAGGGCTAGTAAGGGAAAAAACATTATTGCTAAGATCAATAGTATTAGCGCTTTTTTCCCATGAGCGCTACTAGTATCCCTAGCATACCTGGAACGGTCTGTCAGTTTTAGTAGTAGCGTGTTTTCCATTTCCAGCGCTACTGTTGTGCCCATAGTAGCAGCGCTTGTAGTGCAACATCGCTACTACTAGGTAGCAGCAGCGTTTTCTCTTTTCCAGCGCTAATGTGTATAAGCATTTTCCTAGTAGTGAACCGCTTCAAAAGACTCGACAATGAAAATGTTCAGCAAACCTTCGATCGCCTCACTGACATTTCAAATGAGCTTCAAGCACTTGGTGCCACTAACATCATCGACCATGAGGTGGTGAAGAAATTGCTAAGATCACTTGATTCTTCATTTGACACTCTGGCACTAATGATACAAGAACGTGGAGACTACAAGTCACTTGATCCCGCTGATATCCTCGAGAGGCTAAACACTCATGAGTTCCAACCGAGCTATGGCAGATCACGTGCACTAAAGGCGAAGGTTTTCTCTGAATCTGAAGGTGAGGATTCTGGTAGCAGCATGGGTGATCCTGAAGAACTGAGCCAGGAGCTAGCAATGCTCGTGAGGAAATGCCAGAAGTTCTCAAGACGTTGTCGCTTTGGTAAATCCTCAAGAAGTGATGACATGAGATCATATTCCTCATCCCGTGACTACAAGAAGAGTACTTGCCACAAATGCAAGAAACCCGGTCACTACATCACTGATTGTCCTCAATGGGAGAAGGAATCAAAGAAGAAGAAATACAAGGATTACAGCTTTCATGACTCTAAGAAGAAGAAGAAATCTTCAAAGTCCTCATCATCAAAATCCTCAAAATCTTCATCTCACAAGAAGAGCAGCTCCAAAAAGGCTCGTGCATTCATTGGCAAGGAAATGGACTCTAAAGCTGAATCTAAGGAAAATGAGAAAGAGGAGGCATCACACTAGGAAGCTTAGTCGTAGGGCCATTGCACTAGGAAGCTTAAAGGGGTTAATCGGGACAAAGGACATGAGAGAGTTTTTATACTAGTTCGGCCCCTTACGGTGAAGGTAAAAGCCTACGTCTAGTTGGGTTTGGTATTGCTAGGGTTTCGATCTCCAAGAGGCTCAACTCACCGGCTTGGTTATCGATTTGTTGTCTCTCGCCCCAAGCCGCCACCGGGTCTTCCCCTTATATACATGGGTTGACGCCTGGTGGCCTACAGAGTCCCGGCCGGCTCATAATCGTGTCCGGCTCGGAGACTTTCTTTACATGCCTTTCTTTACAAGTCTTTCCTTACATATGGAGGTTCATAATATCAGGCCTTAAACCACCTTCAAGCCCTTGTGCCTTCTATGATACTTAATAAACTACTAACTTGGATGTTTACTGGGCTTCTTGCGTAACCCGCCATTGGGGCTGACCCAACCCCTCCTGGGCGGGTCTCAGCTGATAGTAATATCCACAACATTAGGCCCCAGGTTGACTTTGAACTTTGTTCTTTGTCAATCTTCCATACTTAGCCAAAAAAATCCATCTTCTTATCTTTACTGAAATTCCCCTGTAACCCGCCATGACGTCATCTCTTGAAAACACAAAAGATCTTCATGATGTCATCTTCCAACGGATCTTTTATCTTTAATGCTTCCCGAGAATCGAGGCGCCTATATAGCTGGATAACCATTATTCGGTTCTCCCTTTTATTTTCGCGCCAGTCTGTTCACATCTTTCCTTATAAATGGGCTCGCCCCGGCCTTCCTCATCCTTCACTCTCTCTCTCTGTCTTCTTCCTCTCGCGACCCTGCCACTGCTCGAGCTTCGCCGCCACCGCGCCTCACCTCCGTCGTCGACTCTGGCCGCTGCATCGACCTGAACCGTTCCAGAGAAAACCGTGGCGACCTCCGCAGTAGACCTGCAACCGTAAGTTTTCTTTCCTTCATGCCTCAGATCTTCATGAGGGTTTCCAAGCTCCTGCGTGTTCTTCGTAGTTCCTCGTAGTTCTTCATAGTTCTTCTACTGCCTCCTCTTTCTGATCCAAAAGAGATGTATGTTCATGCAGTAGCTGTTTGGTGCCTCCTTTTGATATTAGCAGACTCCTTTTTCTGGTACAAGAGCTATGTTTAGATCTGATGAACTCATCTGGACTGTATTTTTAGGTCTAGAAATTTTTTCATTTTGAACATCCATTTGATCTGAAATAATATCAACCATTTTGGGAAACTTTTTTGTCCCAATACTTAGCTGAATCCACTTTCGGAAAGAATCTATAGTCATGGCGGCTTACCGCCCCAGATTTCTTTTCCTTATATGTCATTAGCCCTTAGTTAAGCCGCCATTACTTGTTTTTGCATCTTCATCCCTTAACTGTTAATCCCATCGTTAAACTGAACCGACATGTTGCTTTTTTCAGTTCCTTGCACATCATGCCGTCCAAAACGACAACCATCTGTAATTGGGTTCCCTCAACCATAACTGAGGAACGTTTAAAAGAGTTCTTCCTGATAGGACTTCTGCCATCAAAAGCCGTCATGTCTTACCGTCCCCCTGACCCGGAAGAAGAATGACCCAATCCAAAAGACGGCGAAGTGATTGTTTTTACTGACCACATGAACCATGGCTTCTCACCACCCGGCTAAAAGTTCTTCAGAGAGGTCCTTCACTTTTTCAAACTCCATCCTCAAGACATCGGGCCCAATTCCATATCTAATATTTGCAACTTCCAAGTGCTCTGTGAGGTGTATCTTCAGCAAGAGCCGACCGCAGAGCTGTTTAGAGAATACTTTTATCTGAACCGGCAGAACGAGTGTACCAACGGCCTTAGCTTAGAGCTTGAAGGCATTTCAATTCAGCGCCGGCAGGGTGTTGTCTTCCCTCTCATAGTCTTACCAAGTCACCCAAAGGACTGGAACCAAACTTGGTTCTACTATCAGGACATCTCACCAGCAAACGAGAAGCCACTGCCGGGTTACCGGCCCGATTGTCTTGACTCCAAGTTTGCGCTTCTGGATAAACTCACTGTTGCTAAATGCAAGAGATTGATGCCATCCATCAAAAAGATCAATGCTCTGTTAGGGAACGGGTTGACTGGAGTTGATCTGACCCGCTGCCGGATCTCATGGTGGGTTATTCCTTTAAGCCGTCGATCAAAGTTGATGTATGAATATGGTGGAGGCCCGGACGACTATCCTCGTCATAGCCCAGTTCAACTAACCGAAGAAGACATTGTCTCAATGTCAAACCTTTTGGAGAATGGGAAATATCAAGACTACAGTATTGTTGGGTTAAATCCCTTCTGTAAGCTTAACCCGGTGCCAGAAGTAAGGATATTCTGATCTCTTTTGCTTTGTATTTTGCCCAGCCGTATTTTTTAGCGCTGATCTTTCATCTTGTCTTTGCCTGTCTGCAGGCCAACTCTAACTTTTGTAAAGTGAAATATGACCACGAGGCTGCTAAGAAGGCGAAAGCCGCCGCCATGAATGCCAAGAAAACGAACCAGAAGTCGAAGAAGAAAAATAAAAGCACTGCTAAAGATTTGATGAAGCTTGATGATACGTCTGATTCAGAGGTAGCCCTTGATTCCCTTGGACAATTTTTTAACAATCTTATTGACACTGATCATTATCAGGATGACACTGGGGCCAGTCAGGCCGGGGAAGCAGAGGTAACCATCATTTCCTCTGACTCAGAGCCCTTACCAAGACACAAAGTTCGACGAGTGATCCGTAAAGTAAGGTTTTCTAACCCTTTAGCTCACTTGGATCCTAACTTTCGTTTGAAAAAGCAGCAACATGAAATCTGCCGTCAAACTGGGATTGAAGATGAACCGGCTGTTGTTCTTCAACAAACCCCTCGGAAACGTTCGAACGAGGTTTACTTATTTATGTCTTTAACTCTATTTAATGGATCCTTCTCCTTGTATTCTTTTTTTATCCTTTCAGGAGGTGTCTCGCTCTTCTGGCGATTCATAGCAAACGCAATTCCCGGCTTTCAAGACTGCTCCTGGGTAATTAGAAATCCTCCTTTCTTTCGGGTTGTTGAATTGTACCTTTATACTGAAAATCCTGCAACCTTTTTTCTTAGTGGCCAAGCTAAATCCAAAAAAGCGAAGGCAGCTAAGCCGGCGGAAGACCCGCCGATGCTGGCATCTGACCCGTCTAGGCCGCCTTCTCCATTAGCTGACGCTCCAGAAGACCCGCCTGTTGACACCGAAGCAAATCCTCCTGAGCCGTCACTTGACGAAACCACTGTGAATCCTTCTACAACCGGACCATCAAGCTCAGCCAATCCGCCGTCTCCGCCTGCAGAAGATGTTCAAATTACCGGGAGCCGCTTTATTGAGTCGGGGAACCCAACCGTGCTGGCTTGGTGTACAGCAAAACAAGAGGCTATATTAATCATGTACACTCCAACCGTGATTCTGAGATTGAGATGGTCAAGCAGCTGCAGTTAAAATATGAGGTACGTTTTTCTGTCTTATATGTATTCCTTCAGCCCCCTAGTCTTCAGATTATGAGAGAACCGGAATAACCTGTAGACTTTAAAATATAGGCCGAGACCTTTACCTTTGAATCTTTTCTTGACTTTAATAGAACAAAGCCCCACCTATAGTCCCCAAGGACTAGCTCATTTTGATCATCAATGAACCGGTACTTTTAAATTGTTTTGAGACCGTATTCAAAACACTTAATACTCCGGCTTAACCTTGATAAACTTGCTGAACTGCATACATTAGCCCCCAAGTGCCAAGTATTGTTACTTTGTAAGGTACTTGGGACTTAAATATGTCTGTAGAGTCGTAGAAATTTGATTTGGCATACATTAGCCCCCAAGTGTCAAGTGTTTTTTTTGTAAAGTACTTGAGACTTGAATCTTGATTTTTGAACTTTGGAACCAAATCTTGACCCATCTGAGTGTTTTGCAGAATGCCTTATCTGAATTGAAATGTCAACTGACTGATGCAAAGACCCGGCTAGCGAGTCAGGAGACAGAAATCAAATCCGCTAACTCCAAATTGAAAATAAGTCTCTCTGCAACGGAAAATTTAAAGACCAGCTTTGCTGCCAAGGAGGAAACTTGGGCATAGGAAAAAACACTTTTGTCTCAACATGCTGAGACGGCTGAAACAGCTCTGAGAGAGATTTCAATAGAGTTGAATGGGTTAAAGGGCCGGGTGTCTCGGATGGTAGCCGCTATATTTGGTAAGCCGTCCGACTTTAACTTTTGCGTGCTTTTTGCCGATCCAGAGTATAATCCGCAAACTGACTTTGCGTGTAAAATTTATGTAGGCCCTCGAAGCAAAAATCTGAGCCAAGACCCGTAGATTAAACTGAAGGCAGTATATACTTTGGTTGAACAATTGTATATTGGTGCACATCGGGCTCTGGCCGCCATCTCTCCTGCTAATCAAGGACCCAACCGGCTCAGCGACGTTTTGAAGAAACTGTCCATCCTTCCTGCCAGGTTTCAAGGAGTAAAACGCTCCTACGCGCGAGCCGGAGCTTTGACTGCCCTGAGCCGCTCCAAGGCTTAGGTGCCAGACCTAGAATCGGCAGACGTGGCAAGAGGTTATCCCACCGTGAAGGAAGACGGGTCTCCTTTTGATCAGGATGACTTCATGGCTTGCGTGCGCGGAGTCCGGCCTCAGGAAACTACCCTTGGAGATGACCCCCATATTGATAAATACCAGCCGGGTTTTGATAGTGAGAATAAGAAGATGGCCACTCCCTCATACAAGATAACAGACTTGATCCCACCAGTGAGAGAAGACACATTTGCCCCGGAAGTTGACCCGGTCGGCCTGATCGACGATGAAGCCAAATTTATCGCCGTGAATGGTTTTGATTGGTCAAAACCCAACTTCCAACCAACAGAAGGTGGTGAACCGGCGAGGGAGGAACAATGATCATCTTCATGGGCTTATAAAGCCTTGTAATAACTTAGTTGTGAAAACACCGTATGTTCTGCTTATGCCATCGTGCATAAAATACTTTGCTGTGACTTCTGTGTTTCCCGATGCCAATGTATGCATCGTATTTAATGTTTCTCTCTGCAATGTTTGAACTCTGTTCCTGTAAATACAAAGGAAAGACTGGCTTGGCAGCTTAGAACCAAACGGGTTAAAACACCCAATTTATAGCCAATACGTTTTCCACAATAGGAAACAGAGACAAATATAAATAAAGGGCAAGGGATGAAATGCAGCAGGTAAGCGCGTATAAGTAATAACAAAACCTTATCCCTTTTGATCCTTAGACCGCCGGCTTAAATAACCCGGGTGTTGAATTTGATAATTCAATCTTTATGAGAAGCCAATACTCCCTCCGTTCGAAAATATAGCGCGCCCACGCTTTTCGAGGTTCAACTTTGACCATAAATTTAACCCACGAGACCGACTGGGCGGGATCAAAAATTATATAATTAAAAACTTTTTTTGAATACGAATTCATTGGTATAATTTTTTCGCCCGCCGCAGTCGGTCTTGTTGATTAAATTAATGGTCAAAGTTAAAGCACGGAAACCGAGGACGCGCTATATTTTGGAACGGAGGGAGTACTTTTTTGAATACCAATGACTACTATACCTTGGTAGGTTGCGCCTTTTAATCTGTAAGCCGCCGGTGTGAACGACCCGGGCGGCTGTGTTGTCAAATAGCCGAGCCGGTGAAGAAGACCAGGCTAATTATTTGTAATATTGAAACAACAAAAAACTAAAAGGCAAGCATAATTTAATCCTGTATTCAAAAGGTGGGGGTTTCTGATTCGAATACGATCAGTAAACCGGACCAAATGGGTTAAGCTAAGGTTCGAATACGACCATATAGCCCCAAGTGGCTTTGGTGTTGCGCCGATCAAGAGGGTACCGACAGCTATGTTCTCTTTGGTTCGAATACGACCTATGTTTGAAAAGGAAGCCCCCAAATGACCTTGAGAGGTTTTTAACAACCCTGATTTGAATACGATCCAAGTCGGACTCAAAGGGGTTGAGCTATGATTCGGATACGATCAAGAAGCCCGCAAGTGAGTTTGGCCTTGAGCCGATCAAGAGGGTTACGACAGCTATGTTCTCTTTGGTTCGAATACGACCTATGTTTGAACAGGAAGCCCCCAAGTGACCATGAGATTTCGCAGCTAGATTCGGATACGATCATAAGCTGGACCAAGAAGGTTAAACTTGATTCAAATATGATCAGCTCCTTAATAATAGTGTTTTGAAAATAAGAGATAACAAATATTCATAGTCTTTGAAAAGAAAAGAGACCGATGGTCTTACTTTATTGCTTAACATGGTATATACAATGTTAAAGTATGTACATGATGAGATCCGGTAGCTCAGGTGCAATATAGCCGAAGTTAAGCAATGTTCCATGGCCGGCGTGTCTCTTCCTCCGACTTACGTGAGTCTGTGTGCTCTCGAACGTCAATGAGGTAATATGACCCATTGTTTAAGTTCTTGCTGACCACAAAGGGCCCTTCCCAAGGTGGGGATAACTTGTGTGCATCTGATAGATCCTGGATGAGCCGGAGCACCAAATCGCCTTCCTGGAAAGTCCGGGACTTAAGTCGGCGACTGTGATATCGGTGCAGGTCCTGTTGATAAATTGCTGACCGGGCCGCTGCTAAGTCTCTTTCTTCATCCAACAAGTCAAGTGCATCCTGTCTTGCTTGCTCATTATTAGCTTCAACATAAGCCGCCACACGGGGCGAGTCATGACGGATGTCACTAGGCAACACTGCTTCTGCTCCATAAACCATGAAGAAAGGTGTGTAACCTGTCAATCTATTAGGTGTGGTGTTGATACTCCATAATACCGAGGGTAATTCCTCTACCCAACAACCCGGCGTTCGTTGTAAGGGAACCATAAGCCGGGGTCTTATACCTTTCAAAATTTCCTAATTGGCTCTCTCAGCTTGACCATTGGATTGAGGATGAGCTACAGAAGAAACATCAAGCCGGACGTGTTCACGTTGACAAAACTCCTCCATAGCTCCTTGGGATAGATTAGTGCCATTGTCAGTGATAATTTTGTGTGGAAAACCAAAACGGAAGATCACCTTTTTCATGAACTGAACCGCCGTAGCCGCGTCTCACTTGCTCATTGGCTCCGCCACAACCCACTTAGTAAATTTATAAACTGCCACCAAGAGATGTGTCTTTTTATCCTTGGACCTTTTGAAAGGCCCCACCATGTCAAGCCCCCAGACCGCAAACGGCCAAGTGATTGGGATCATCCGGAGCTCCTGAGCCGGCACATGCGCCCGTCATGCAAACTTTTGACATCCATCACATCTACTGACCAGATCTTCTGCATCAGCGTGAGCCGTCAACTAGTAAAAGTTGTGACAAAAAGCCTTGGCCACTAGAGATTTTGACCCGGCGTGATGACCACAATCACCTTCATGGATCTCACGAAGTATTTCTTGACCTTCTTCAGGGGAAACGCACCGTTGATACGCTCCAGAGACACTGCGATGGTATAATTCTCCATCTGAAATCGACATTGACTTAGACTGCCGGGTTATCTGTTGAGCCAGAGTCTCATCTGCTGGCAACTCTACCCGGGTCATATAAGCCAAAAACGGTACTGTCCAATCCGGGATGACATGAAGAGCCGCCACCAACTGCGCCTCCGGGTCAAGAACAGCTAAATCTTCTTCTGTGGGCAACTTGACAGAGGGGTTATGCAAAACATCCAAAAAGGTGTTAGGTGGCATCGGCTTACACTGAGACCCCAACCGGCTTAAGGCATCAGTCGCCTTGTTCTTTCGATGGTCAATGTGCTCCACCTGATAACCTTTAAAATGCCCTGCAACGGCATCAACCTCCCGGCGATAAGCCGCCATGAGAGGGTCCATGGAATCCCATTTGCCAGATATCTGTTGAGCCACTAGATCTGAGTCGCCAAGACATCTGACCCAACTCAAACTCATCTCTTTCACCACTCGAAGACCATGGAGCAAGGCTTCATATTCTGCTGTGTTGTTAGTGCAAGGAAACATCGACTGTAACACATAACAAAATTTGTCACCTCACGCGAAGAAGTTAACACAACCCCAGCCCCCGAGCCTTCCAACTGTCTGGACCCATCAAAATGAATAATCCAATACGTTTTGTCTGGTTTCTCCTCTGGCATCTGCATCTCTGTCCACTCATTGATGAAATCAACCAGTGCTTGAGATTTGATCACAGTACGCGTCACATACTTCAACCCATGAGACCCAAGCTCAATTGCCCACTTGGCGACTTGCCCAGTGGCTTCTCTATTTTGAATGATGTCTCTCAAAGGAGCAGAGCTGACCATAGTGATCGGGTGACCCTGGAAATAATGTTTAAGATTCTGGCATGCCATGAATACCCCATATACGAGTTTCTGCCAATGCGGATATCGTTGCTTGGATTCAATCAACACCTCACTGACGTAGTAAACCAGCCGTTGAACCGGATGTTCCTTGCCAGCCTCCTTGCACTCCACCACAATAGCCACACTAACAACCTGTGAGTTGGCGGCCACATAAAATAACAGCGGCTCTTTTTCAATTGGAGCAACAAGAACCGGCGGTTCAGCAAGCTGTGCCTTCAGATCCTCAAAAGCAGTATTTGCAGCATCACTCCAAATAAAAGCATCTGTTTTCTTCATCATCTGATACAAAGGCATTGCCTTCTCCCCTAACTGGCTTATGAACCGGCTCAAGGCCGCGACAGGACCCGCCAGCCGCTGAACATCATTGATGCATGTTGGCTTGGCTAAAGACGTAATTGCCTTGATTTTCTCCGGGTTAGCTTCAATGCCTAGGTTGGACACCAAAAAACCCAAGAGCTTGCCAGCTGGTACTCCAAAAAAACACTTGGCTGGGTTAAGCATCATTTTGTAGATCCGGAGATTATCAAAAGTCTCTTTCAGATCTGTGACCAAGGTTTCCTCCTTCCTAAATTTTACCACTATATCATCCACGTAAGCATGAACATTGCGCCCAATCTGATCGTGAAGACAATTATGCACATCCGCTGGTAAGTCGCCTGGGCACTCTTAAACCCAAAAGGCATAGACACATAGCAAAAAGCTCCAAAGGGAGTAATAAAAGCTATCTTCTCCTTATCCTTGACTGCCATCTTAATCTGATGATAACCGGAATAAGCATCCAAGAAACTCAAACGTGCGCAACCCGCCGTAGCATCAATGATCTGATCAATATGGGGGAGAGCAAAAGGATCAGCCGGACAAGCCTTGTTCACATCGGTGTAATCCACACACATACACCAGGTGCCATTCTTTTTAGTACAAGCACCGGGTTAGCTAACCATTCGGGGTGAAAGACCTCCACAATGAACCCGGCTGCCAAGAGCCGGGCCACCTCTTCTCCAATGGCCTTGCGCCTTTCTTCATTGAACCGCTGAAGAAACTGTCTGACAGGTTTGAACTTTGGATCAATATTAAGAGTTTGCTCAGCGAGTTCTCTCCAGACACCCGGCATGTCTGAAGGTTTCCATGCAAAAATGTCCCGGTTCTCACGGATGAACTCAATGAGCGTGCTTTCCTATTTTAGATCCAGTTTGCGCTGATGATGAACTGTTTGGATGAGTCGCCACGCACAAAGTCAACCATCTTAGTGTCATCAGCTGATTTGAATTTCAACTCCGGCTCATGCTCTGTTGTTGGTTTCTTTAATGACGTCATGTCTGCCGGGTCAACATGATCCTTGTAAAATTTTAACTCCTTTGTTGCACAAACAGGTTCAGCATAGGCAGCATCACCTTCTTCACACTCCAAAGCTATCTTCCAGCTCCCATGTACAGTAATGGTGCCTTTATGACCCGACATCTTGAGCTGCAAATACACGTAACACGGCCGAGCCATAAACTTGGCATAAGCCGGCCGCCCAAACAGAGCATGATATGGGCTTTTGATCTTAACCACCTCAAAGGTTAATTTTTCCGCTCTGGAGTCATACTCATCCCCAAAGGCTACTTCCAGCTCAATGCAATCTTACCAACTGGGTATGCCGACCTACTAGGTACCACACCGTGAAAAACAGTGTTGGATTGTTTAAGATTTTTATCAGTTAATCCCATCCGGCGGAACGTTTCATAGTAGAGGATGTTGATGCTGCTGCCTCCGTCCATGAGTACCTTAGTAAACTTGTATCCACCAACCTGAGGTGGCACTACCAAAGCCAAGTGACCCGGATTATCAACCCGGGGCGGGTGATCCTCTCTGCTCCACACAATAGGCTGCTCTGACCAACGTAGATAACGTGGAATCACCGGCTCAACGGCATTGACTGCCCTCTTGTGAAGTTTTTGATCCCTCTTACATAAACTGGTGGTAAACACATGATATTGCCCACTACTCAACTGCTTTGGGTTGCTCTGATAACCGGATTGTTGCTGCTAATTACCTTGGCCGGGTTGCTGATTATATCCTCCTTGGTGACCAGGATAACCTTGACCATGAAAACCTTCTCTGCCTGAACCAGCGCCCGGGCCGTGAAAACCGTCTCCTCCTGAACCGCCACCTAGGCCGTGACCTCCATCAAATATGTTTGAATTTTTAAACGCCTTCATGATCGTACAGTCTTTCCACAGGTGGGTGGCTGGCTTCTCTCGGTGTCGTGCTTTGGACAAGGTTCATTTAGCAACTGCTCAAGAGTGGGACCTGACCCGCTCGACCGAGGGGGCTGTCTGCCCTTGCGCCGTTGATTACCACCCTGTGCATTAGTGTTAGAAATAAACTCATCAGCCTTACGTTTATCACCTCCTTGATTTGTCGGGTTATGCTGGTGACCCTTACCATTGCCATTCTTCTTTCCCTTCGTTGCCTTTTCTTTGTCAGACACCGGGTCCTTGGTAGTATCAGAATCAGCATACTTGACGAGAGCCGCCATCAACGTTCCCATCTCATTACAGTCACGCTTAAGCCGCCCCAGCTTCTGCTTCAGAGGTTCAAAACGGCAATTTTTCCCCAACATTAAAACTACTGAGCCAGCATCCATCTTATCAGATGAATGTATTATCTCCTTGACCCGGTGCACCAATGGGTTGTGGATTCACCATCCTCTTGCTTGCAATTGGTTAGGTCCACAATCGACATTGGCTGTTTAAACGTGTCCTTAAAGTTCTGGATGATCCGGGCTTTCAACTCCGCCCATGAGCCGATAGAATTGGGCGGCAATCCATTTAACCAAGTACAAGCTATTCCATCTAACATCATGGTGAAATACTTGGCCATTGTAGCATCACTGACCTCCAACAATTCCATAGCCATCTCGTAACTCTAAATCCAAGCCCCCGGCTATAGGTCAGCCGTGTAATTAGGCACTTTATGAGACCCCTTGAAGTCCTTTGGCAAATGCTCATTGTGTATAGCTGGCACCAAGCAAGGCACGCCTCTGATTCTTGTGGCCACTCCTGCCTCAACCGAGGTTGCTGGATAAGCCGGAAAGGTTTGATGAGCTGCCTAATCTGCTGCCATTTGAGATGCTGGTTCCGCCGCTTGACGAATCCTCTCCTGATCCGCCAAGTTAAGGGCTCCAGCCCGCACCGGCTCATGCATGTATGGCCAGTTGTGGCATTGAGCATTTCTTGACATATTTGCGGACTCCATATGCCTACTGTAACTCGGGCTCCGGCTTGGGCGAGGAGTTGAGTGGATCTTGTCTCGACTGTAGGAGTACGCATCCTGCTATGCCGCAACCATTTGAAGAAGTTCTATTACCCTGCGTGTTTCAATTGCTGCTGGTGAGTCGCCTTCCATTGGGAGAGCCGCCAAACGAGCCGATGCTGTGATGAGGTTTTCCAAAGGGTTGGAGAAGTGACCTGGCGGTGTTGGCACGTAATGAGGTGGAGCGGTAATTATACGAGGTGGCTCTGTGGCACGTGGCTGAACCGGTGCGCCGGGTATCGTGATCCGATTTGCCTCCGGCGGGTTGCTCCCCCGGCCCTAGGTGTATGGAACAGGTTCCTCGGATCAAGCGTCAGAGGCAGACGTGATTGAGTTTTTTTATGCCTCCTCCTCATGACCTTGTTTGATGCGTTAAGGTCAACCGAGAGCCAGAAAGTCTCCGCTTGAAGTTGTTGAGCACAAGCATCGAAATCCGCTCGCTCTGCTGCCATCCGGGTTTCCTCTGCGGCTTGATCTTCCTTAGCTCACACCATCTCCTCACGTACGCGTGCCACCTCTGCGTCATGCTGGTCTTTATCCACCGGCTCTACCATGGCGGTTAACAGAGTTGTCAGTTTATCCATGAGGTCCATTAGAATCTGAGCCGGGGGGTGCGCGAGGTCTCCTGACCCGGCTGCAGCCGACCCAGTAGCTGTTGTTGCCGCTGTGGTAGAGTTCTGCCCAGGATGTGTCCCTGCCATGAAGACTCCGGCCCAATTTGGCGGCTCAAGGGGGTCCGGAATACTGCTGCCATCAGAACAGCCCCCGAGCATGCCGTCTTGCAGCTGGTACAAAGAGTCCCTCTCGCCTGTTGATGATGCAGTGTAAGAGCAGACGGCCGTCTCACCGCACTCCACCAATCCTTCGGAGTATTCATCACCGTAGATGCAGCCTACGAAGGCATGCTTCACGACAGATTGAACATGGGTGGTCCTTGCGCGCTGAGCCATTTCGATGAGGTTGGTGTGGACGTCCGGCTCAGGGCCCGACTCACTGATCCGGCCGATGAAGACGTGAATTCCGCCGAAGGGGACCCGTTACCTGTACTCAATTGAGCCGGCCTCGGGGCCCCAGCCTTCATCATCGATGTTGAGCTTGCCGCGACAACTCTTGGTCATCCGGCCCACAGCGTATCCCTTGAGCCCTTCGAAGTTGCCCTTCAAGAACTCAAATCCACCGTGAGCTGGCCCCATGGTGGGCGCCAACTGTCATGGAATTTTCACGGCAGATGTCCTAGAGCAAGGACTTAGTCGTAGGGCCATCGCACTAGGAAGCTTAAAGGGGTTAATTGGGACAAAGGACACGAGAGAGTTTTTATACCAGTTCGCCCCCTTACGGTGAAGGTAAAAGCCTACGTCTAGTTGGGTTTGGTATTGCTAGGGTTTCGATCTCCAAGAGGCTCAACTCGCCGGCTTGGTTATCGATTTGTTGTCTCTTGCCCCAAGCCGCCACCAGGTCGTCCCCTTATATACATGGGTTGACGCCTGGTGGCCTATAGAGTCCCGACCGGCTCATAATCGTGTCCGGCTCGGAGACTTTCTTTACATGCCTTTCTTTACAAGTCTTTCCTTACATATGGTGGTTCATAATATCAGGCCTTAAACCACCTTCAGGCCCTTGGGCCTTCTAGGATACTTAATAAACTACAATCTTGGATGTTTATTGGGCTTCTTGTGTAACCCGCCATTGGGGCTGACCCGGCCCCTCCTGGGCGGGTCTCAGCTGATAGTAATATCCCCAATAGATGACTCTAAGAAGAGGAAGAAATCTTCAAAGTCCTCATCATCAAAATCCTCAAAATCTTCATCTCACAAGAAGAGCAGCTCCAAAAAGGCTCGGGCATTCATTGGCAACGAAATGGACTCTAAAGCTGAATCTAAGGAAAATGAGAAACAGGAGGCATCTGAGGAGTAAGGCTCTGGTGTGCCGAGCCTAGCCCTCGCTATTGCTTTCGTCGGCAAGTCCATCTTCAACTATGAGGAAAATGACCTCCCCAACACTACTGATGACGGCGGTGATGACTACGCTCCCACCTATTGCTTCATGGCAAAAGGTGGAAAGGTACTCAAATATCCCTCCTCTAAATCAAGTGAGGATGAGTCTGATGAAAATCTTAAGCCCAGCTACTCTAAACTTGCTAAGATTGCTATGAAACAACAAACGGCTTTTGAAAAGGTTCAAAATATGCTCGATAAAAGCGATGACCTGTTAGGTGAAGAAATGGATCGTACACAAACTTTGACTAAAAATCTTAAGAGACTTCAGACTAAGTTTGATAACATTCAGAGTCATCATAACACTCTCTTATCTGATCATGAGAACCTTTCTTATGAATTTCTACAAAGATAGCAAGATCTTGAGAAGCTAAGGGTGAGTTATGAAGATCTTCAAAAGGAACATGATTCATTTTTTGCTCAATAGATCAGTTCCGCTCAGGTTGAGTTCATTCCACCATGTTTGAAATGCATTGAATGTGAATCTGCTAATTCTTCACATGAAAGTTCAAATGCTTCTATTGCTGCAAAAAAAATCAACTGTCTCTGCTATCTCAAATTCCTCATCTGAGAATGCTACTAGTATCACTGACCATGGAGGGCTGAAAGAATTGTGTGTGGCAGGCATGTACAAAAGACTCAAAGGGCATCAGGCTCTTTGTGACGTGCTTAAAAGCATATCCTCAATAGGAACCCTAGGAGAGAGGGTATTGCCTTTGAGAGGAAACTCAATGCAGATGGGACCTACTGGAAACCTGAGCAGTATCCCAAAACCTCATGGGTTGCTGCAAAGGGACCTCCCATAGATCCATCCACTTTATCTGGCTTTACATGTGAATCTTGATATTCTTCTGATGAGTCATTTGACTCCAACTATAAACTGTTCAAAAAACAGAATGTTGAAGTATTTGCTAGATATGTTGGCACTAACTGCAGGAACGACCCCCCTATGAAGAAAATCTGGGTTCCCAAAAGGTGCCTTGAAAGTCTTTAGGTGAATGTCATCATGACACCACCTGTGAAGAATAGGAATGCCAGATCAAACTCTTCATATGGACCAAAGTCTTCATATGGATCCAAGTCCTCATATGGACCAAATTCCTCACATGGATCAAATTCCTCATATGGATCCAGATCTTCGTATGAACATCATCGTGCTAACAATTATGTTTTGTAGGGAAGATCTAAGGGTTATGAATATGTGCATTATTCTTCAAATCATTATGTTCATAAGTCCTCAAAGAATTTCTCTACTTATTCATATGCTTACTCTAACCCCTCTTTTGTGAAACAAAGTGGATTGGCTTCTATGCCACCTTTCTCTTATGGAGCTGGCAGAATGATGAACTCTTTGCCACCCCTCCAGATGTGGGTGGTGAAGAAAAATAAATAATCTCTTCTGCAGGGTCAGGTCTACAAACAAACTTAATCGTTTGAGAAATTTACTGGAGACCTGAATATGCTTGAAAGGATGCAAGCTACTCATGAAGAAATGAATTTTCATTTCTCACGTCCTCATACTGCTATATCTGTTCTATTGCTTGATGAAATTGATCTTACGAATTTGATGTCATATTTTTCACTACTGAAGTATATGAGTTCGTAAGATGCACTAATTCATCTGCAGGATGATCAATCCAAAGCCACCGAGTGGGTCCTCGAAAGTGGATGTACAAATCACATGACTGGCGATAGGAACTTATTGAGGGACATTGATTTTTATCCATCGCATCTGAAGCATATCACCTACACCGACAAAGGAAAAAGCAATGTATTGGGTCTAGCTAAGGTTGCAATCTCAAAGGATCGACACATGGACAAAGTCATGCTTGTCGTGTCCTTAGGGTTCAACCTCATGTATGTCTCAATGCTTTGTGATATTGATACGGTTGTTGTCTTTGGCAAGTATCATTGTGTTGTGATCATGGAAGCTGACAATTCCAAATTATTCGAAGGCTTTAGGAGAGGAGACTTGTATATTGTTGATTTCTCTACAGGACCACAACCTGCTACATGTCTACTTGCAAAAGCTTCAGAAGGCTGGCTATGGCATCGACGACTTGGTCATGCTGGCATGAGGAACTTGCACACACTTGCGAAGAAGAAGCATGTCATTGGTATCGAGGGTGTCAAATTCCTCAAATATCATCTATGTGGAGCTTGTGAAGCTGGAAAGATGACCAAGGCCAAGCATCCCCCAAAGACCATCATGACTACTACTCGTCCATTTGAATTGCTTCACATGGATCTCTTTGGCCCTACTCATTATGCTACATTCACTAATGTTGCATCTTTATATGGCTTTGTCATTGTTGATGACTATTCTCGTTACACATGGGTGCATATCATCACTTACAAAATTGTAGTGCTGGAAGTCTTCAAACAATTTTCCTCGAGGGCTTCAACCAACTTTGGTGTGAAGATCAAGAACATCAGAAGTGACAATAGGACCGAGTTCAAGAATACTGGTCTTGATGACTATCTTGATGAACTTGGTATTACTCACGAGTTATCTGCTCCTTATACTCCTTAGCAGAATGGCGTCGTGGAGCGCAAGAACAGGACTCTTGTTGAGATGGCTCGCACTATGCTTGATGAATACAAGACGCCTCCTCGCTTGTGGCTTGAGGCAATTGATACTGCGTGCCACATTATCAACAGGGTATATCTTCACAAATTCTTCATAAAGAACTCGTATGAACTCCTCACTGACGAGAAACCCAATGTAAGTTATGTCAAAGTCTTCGGTGCTAAATGTTGGATTAGAGATTCTCATCACAATTCTAAATTTGCACCGAAATCACATGAAGGTTTTATGCTTGGTTACGGAAAGGACTTGCACACCTACAGAGTCTTCAACACCTATCACCACAAGGTTTTTGAAACTATAGATGTGCGGTTGGATGAAACTAACGGCTCACAAAGATAGCACCTACCTCCTGTGCTAGATGAAATATCACCTGAGGAATCCATTAAGTTCAAGGATACTGACGATGTCATTCCTACCGAAGAATCTACTGAATAAGTCATTCCAGAACGTGAAGAACAACATGCTAGTGCACGTGAGGAAATTGGCTCTAAAGAAAATGTTGAGCCCCCTCAACGTTGTCAGGCTGCTCATCCTCGCATTGCTAATGAAGTGCAGATTGAGAGAATCATCAACGACATCAAAGCACTAGATCGTCTCACACGCTCAAAAGTCACATTTGTCTAACTTTTGTGGGCACTTTTCTTTTGTCTCTATCACAGAGCCCACCAAAGTAGATGAGGCATTCTGGAGCCTGAGTGGATTCAAGCAATGCAAGAGGAATTACATCAATTCGAGCTCAACAATGTCTGGAAACTTGTCAAGTGACCAGACGCACGCAGGCACAATATCATTGCCACCAAATGGATCTACCACAACAAGCAAGATGAAAATGGCCTTGTGGTGAGGAATAAGGCACGTCTAGTAGCTCAAGGCTACACACAGGTTGAAGGAATTGATTTCGATGAAACTTTTGCACATGTTGGTAGACTTGAGGCTATTTGCATATTGCTTGCTTATGCTAACCATCATAATATCATCTTATATCAAATGGATGTGAAAAGTGCATTGCTCAATGGTAATCTTGAGGAAGAAGTATATGTTGTTCAACCCCCAGGTTTTGAAGATCCAAAGCATCCTCACAAAGTCTTCAGACTCAATAAGGCCCTCTATGGCCTCAAGCAGGCCCATCGCGCGTGGTATGATACTTTGAAGAAATTCCTCATGAAGAAAGGCTTCAAACCTAGTTCACTTGACCCAACTCTTTTCACCAAAACCTATGATAATGAATTATTCGTGTGCCAAATCTATGTTGATGATATTATCTTTGGCTGTACTAACCAACGTTACACTGACGAATTTTCCTATATGATGAGTGAGTAATATCAAATGTCTATGATGGGAGAATTGAAATTCTTCTTAGGTCTTCAAATTCGTCAACAACGCAACGACATCTTCATATCTTAGGAGAAATACCTCAAGGATGTGTTGAGGTAATTCGGCATGCAAGATTGCAAATGCGTCAAAATCCCTATGCCCACAAATGGCCATCTATGCACTGTTGAAAATGGTATATAGTTCAATCAAAAGGTATACTACTCCATGATTGGCTCTTTATTGTGTCTATGTGCATCTAGGCCAGATATTATGCTTATTGTTTGCATGTGTGCCCGTTTTCAAGCTGCACCGAAGGAATCACACCATAAGGTTTTGAAGCATATTCTTCGATATCTAGCTCACACACCAACACTAGGATTATGGTATCCAAGGGCTCGGCTTTTGATCTCATTGGATTTCTGACTCTGACTATGCTGGTGATCGTGTGGACCGCAAGTCAACATCAAGCACATGCCATTTCCTCAGACGATCCTTAGTATGTTGGTCCTCAAAGAAGCAGAACTGTGTATCACTCTCTGCTGCTCAAGCTGAGTACATTGCTGCTGGTTTGTGTTGTGCTCAATTGCTATGGATGAAGCAAACTCGCAAGAACTACAGCATCAATGTGTAGAATATGCCACACTACTGTGATAATGAGAGTGCCATCAAGATTGCTCATAACCCAGTTCAGCACTCAAAGATAAAGCACATCCAGATTTGTCATCATTTTCTTCATGATCATGTGTTGAAGGGCAACATCTCTATTGAGCACATGAAGACTGAAGAACAGCTAGCCGATATCTTCACAAATCCCTTGGATGAGAAGAGATTTAGCAAGTTGTGGTGTGAGCTAAATATCTTAGAATCTTTGAATGTTCTCTGAAAAGGACACACATCCTAACAATTATGCAAATTAATGACTTAGATGTGCAACACAGGAAGTAACGTTTTTCTTCAATCAATGAAGACTAACCCTCTATGTGTGAAGAAATTAATGAAGAATTTGATTCTCAGATCCCTACGACAATTGTATGTGGCGTCTGAAATCATCATTCTTATACAGTGGGTCACGCCAGCAACAAAAGTTGAAAATCTTGAATTTGAGTATTTCTTCAGTTTTGAAATTCCTCAGTTGTTCAAATTCTTCAACTTTGCATAATCTTCACTCTTTCCGATTGTGTTCTTCATTGGATGTATATAGTTTGAGTTTTTCAGTCCTCTACAACATTTACTTATTGCTAATTCTTCAATTTAACTTTTCTGCTAAGTGAATGTGATTGGACCCTTCCACCTCCATGCTAAACTCAACCCAGTCTGTTCACAAATTCTTCATGTGCGTTATATTTGAAACCCGTTTAAAATCTTCACTGTGTCAGCTGAAGAATATGCGAACGAAACATTAAATTTTTGTACCTCAATTTTTGGCTTTTGCCACTCAAACCGTTTCACATCCCACGATATGATTATTCTATTCACCCACGATCTCCACCTCACTGTACATGGGTGACACATGTCGCTAGGATGAGAAGTGTCAGGGGCACATTCGTCAAATTTCTTCAGGCGAGCGGTTTTTCACTTCGGCTATAAATACCCCTCACCCTCCTCAGACTGCATTTACCCCACTCGACCCCACTCCGCTCGCTCGAGCTCTCGGAACTAGCGCCGCCGCTACTTCCATTGTCGCCGGTGAGGAAGAGCTTCACTACCCCGACGTCGTCGCCGTCGTACTCACGCCGGCTGCAGAAATCTTCACTCCGCCACCACCGTAGCTATCTTTCGTCGCCGAGTTAGGGCGTGGAATATCTGAATAGACGAACTTCCCATCTACACTTCCCAGATCATCGTGTCTTCGTCAAGGGAAAAATAAAATCTATTTTTACTGCCCTTATTGATTCTGATGATTTTCACAGAATCTTCAAAAGGTGTTTATTCTTCAACTTCCCCACTAGTTAAACACCTCACATGCATCTGTTCTTGATCTATTTCTCTAAGCAATGTTTTTCTTCAAGATTCCTCAATTGTGTGGATTTTTCAATCTATACAACTCTGGAACCTAAGTAGAAGACCGCTTAGTGAAATTCCTCAAGACACTCTTGGTCAAATTCCTCAAACTTGTTCTTTGTGAAAAACTTCTGAGAACGCATGTGGCCTCCTCAAATTCTTCGCACCTATACTCTGTTCATAGGTACTCATGACCGCTGCTGAATCACTAGGTTCTCATCAACTTAACGCATTTGTAGTGTTCCTCAAAGAAAAATTGCATACCTCTTAAAGAACAATGTTGTTCAAATTCCTCAGCTGAAGAAAATGGCTGATGGCAAGAGACCTCAGAAGGGAGAAAAGAGACTTGAAGTAAACGAAGAATGAGCGCAAAGTGCACATTCAGAGGATCAAGAGGAGATGGGCATGAGAATGGAGGGAGTACAGATATGTCACTCCTAAGTACAAGAAGAAATTCGCGTTACACCATCCTTGCCCAAGACCTCCTTTGGCGCCTGGCCAAGTTGCTGATCCCACTAGCCTCAAGCGCGGTGACGACTATCCTAATGAATGGGCCAAGCGGCAAGCCAAGTTGGCCAAAATGGCCGAGGAAGGAGTGAAGAAATTCAATGAAGATTTTGCTGCTGCCGCTGCTGAGGCCTCTGCTAGCAAGCCTAAGAAGGCTATGCCCAAGAAGCCTGCGCACAAGCCCAGTGCCTCTGCTGCAATGCCCTCACGGCCAAGCTCGTCAAAGCCCTCACGGCAAATTCCTCAAGCAGCTCTAGTTCCCACTGCTATAAAAGCTTCAGCTGCTGGTGTAAAGTCCTCAGCACCTGCACACCTCGCCTCGTGCCAAAGGACCACTGGCATCTCAATTGCTTCAGGAGCATCTACAAGTTCCTCAACTCCTCTGCAGTCCTCAATAGGCCCAACTTTGCTGAAGACAAAGGCCACTGCTGGACGAGGCACAAGGCCAAGTCCTCACAAGAAGCAGGTTGCCTTCCATGTAGCATCTAGTGAAGACGAAGCTGATGATGAGGAATTAGAAGAAATCATTAGAGACAGACAACAACGGGCCGCTAGAGCCAAAGGCACTAATGTGCCTCTTTTGCTGGATCCCAAGCTGATCCTAGACTTTATTGATCTCTGGCACAAGGACTCCAACACTCCTATGCCTGATTTCAAACTCGCACCTGGCCAGAATCACATGTTGACAGCCTTCATAGGTGAAGAAAAACGGAAGTTCGAGAAGGCCAAGAAGCTAAAGAAGGCTCAGTACAAGAAAGAGCATCTTCCGAAGAAGAACATTGTCAGAATGACAACTAACGAACTTGTGACCATGCAAGCTGAGACCAAAGCACTCAGTGATGAATTTGACGTATACAGTGCAGATTGGTTGGGAGCCAAGGTTAGATTCGTCAACATGGCGAAGGGATTCACCTCTAATGTTGCAGCCCCAACGCAACATGAAATTCCTCAGGCTGAAGCATCTGCTCAGCCTACTGAAGAACTTGCCAGCACCGCTGATGAAAATCAGGTTGCTAAAGAAAATGAAAGCACCAAGGCTGGTGAAGACATTTCATCCGCCAAAGAAACTGCCAGGGCAACCTCTAGTGTTGCGCCTGAAGAACAAGCTAGGCCTGTTGAAGCATATTCTACAGCGCCTGAAGAGACTAACCAAGCCAGGACAACTGCAATAGTTGTGCCTGAAGAAACTAACCCAATTTCATCTGCTCCTTGATTGCTCCCTGACTATAGCGCCCAAAAACTCATATCTATCAAGACTACGTCGGTAGTTCCCCAAAGAGGAAGTGATGGTGTAGCACAGTGAAGGTAGGTATTTCCCTTAGTGATGAATCCATGGTTATCGAACCAGTAGGAGAACCGAGCAACACAACATAAACAACACCTGCACACAAATAACAACACCTCGCAACCCGACGTGTTAAAGGGGTTGTCAATCCCTTTCGGGTAACAATGCCAGAAATTTGTAGTAGATTGAAATAATAGATCGTAAATGAATAAAGTGCACCAAAGTATTTTTTGTATTTTTGGTTTAATAGATCTTAATCAAAATGCAAAGGAAAAGTAGATCGCAAGCAAATATATGAGAAATAAGACTCGGGGGCAGTAGGTTTCACTAGTGGCTTCTCTTGAGAAAGATAGATAAAGGTGGGCAAACAAATTACTGTTGGGCAATTGATAGAACCTCAAATAATTATGAAGATATCCAGGCAATGATCATTACATAGGCATCACGTCCAAGATTAGTAGACCGACTCCTGCCTGCATCTACTACTATTACTCCACATATCGACCGCTATCCAGCATGCATCTAGTGTATTAAGTTCATGGAAAAACAGAGTACTGCAATAAGAACGATGACATGATGTAGACAAGATCCATTTATCTATTTCCTAGGTATATATCCCATATTTTTATCCTTGGTAGCAATGATACATACGTGTCGGTTCCCTTTCTGTAACTAGGATCAAGCACCGTAAGATCGAACCCACTACCGGGCACCTCTTCCCATTGCAAGATAAATAGATCAAGTTGGCCAAACAAAAACCAAATATTGGAGAAGAAATATGAGGCTATAAGAGATCATGCATAAAAGAGATCAAAGAAACTCAAATGCTTTCAAGGATATAAAAACATAGATCTGATCATAAACTCGAAGTTCATCGATCCCAACAAACACACCGCAAAAGAGTTACATCATATGGATCTCCAAGAGACCACTGTATTGAGAATCAAGAGAGAGAGATGAAGCCATCTAGCTACTAACAACGGACACGAAGGTCTACAAAGAACTACTCACGCATCATCGTAGATGAACCAATGGAGGTGGTGAACCCCATCCGAGATGGTGTATAGATTGGATCTGGTGGTTCTAGACACTGCGGCGGCTGGATGAATATTTTGTCGACTTCTCTAGGGTTCTGGAATTTTTGGGGTATTTATAGAGCAAAGAGGCGGTCCGGGGGGGCACCCGAGGTGGGCACAACCCACCAGGGCGCACCCCGGTGGGTTGTCCCCTCCTTGGGACTCCCCCCAGGTGCAACCAAGGCCCAACATGTTCCTTCTGGTCCATAAAAAACTCCGTAAAGTTCCGTGGCATTTGGACTCCATTTGATATTGATTTTCTGGGATGTAAAAACACGGAAAAAACAGGAACCGACACTTGGCACTATGTCAATAGGTTAGTACCAAAAAATGACTATAAAATGATTATAAACATCCAAGATTGATAATAAAACAGCATGGAACAATCAAAAATTATAGATACGTTGGAGACGTATCAGCATCCCCAAACTTAACTCCTACTCGTCCTCAAGTAGGTAAGTGATAAAAACAGAATTTTTGATGTGGACTGCTGTTTAACATGTCATATCATATTCTTTTCTTTATACCATGGACATTTGGACTTTTTATGTGATTCAAAGCAATAGTCTAGTTTTGACATAATAATTTAGATAATCAAGCATATCAACAAGCAACCATGTCTTTCAAAAAATAAATGCTAAAATAAGTCATCCCTACAAAATCATATAGTCTTGTCATTCTCTATCTTCTTTTCACAAAGTATTTATCATGCACAACCCCGATGACAAGCCGAGCAATTGGTTCATACTTTTTAACGCGCTTCAGCTTTTTCAACCCTCATGCAATACATGAGCGCAAGCCATGGATATAGCACTACGGGTGGAATAGAGTATGATGATAGGGGCAAATATAGAGAAGACAAAAAGGTAAGAAAGTCTCACATCGATGCGGCTAACCAACGGGCTATGGAGATACCCATCAATCGATATCAAGGTGAGGAGTTGGGATTGCCATGCAATGAATGCACTAAGATCTATAAGTGTATGAAAGCTCAATATGAAAACTAAGTGGGTGTGCATCTAATCCTATAATGAAAAATTACCACTAGTATATGAAAGTGACAACATAGGAGACTCTCCATATGAAAAACATGGAGCTACTTTGAAGGACCAGTGTGGTAAAGGATACTAACAATGCCCCTTCTCTCTTTGTTTATTTATTTTTTTTTCTTTTTTATTTTCCCTTTTTATCTCTCTTTTTTTATTCTTTTCTTTCTTTGTTTTTCCTTTTTTTCCTTTTCTCTTTTTTCTCTCATTGTCCGGAGCCTCATCCCGACTTGCGGGGGAATCATAGTCTCCATCATCCTTTCCTCACTAGGGCACTGCTCTAAAACTGAATGATGATGATCACACTTCTATTTACTTATAACTCAAAAGAAATAAAAATTACAACTCGATATCTATGACAAAGTATGACTCTATATGAATGCCACTGGCATGTGTGCAATGATCTAGCGTAACATGTTTGAAAAATGATGAACGGTGGCTGAGCCACAACTACTATGTCAGCTATATGATCATGCAAAGCAATATGACAGTGAATGCTCAAGTCATCAAACGGAAGCGGTGGCAGTTGCATGGCAATATTTCTCGGAATGGCCATGGAAAAGCCATAATAGGTAGGTATGGTGGCTGTTTTGAGGAAGATATAATAAGGCTTATGTGTGATAGAGCGTATCATATCACGGGGTTTGGATGCACCTGCGAAGTTTGCACCACGTCTCGATGTGAGAAAGGGCAATGCACGATACCGTAGAGGCTAGCAAATTGCGGAAATGTAAGAGTGCGTATAATCAATGGACTCACATTAGACATAAAGAACTCGTATACTTATTGCAAAAGTTAATTAGCCCTTGAAGCAAAGTACACTACGCATGCCCCTAGGGGGATAGATTGGTAGGAAAAGACCATCGCTCGTCCCCGACCGCCACTCATAAGGAAGACAATCAAATATAAATCGTGCTCCAACATCATAGCATAACGAGAGACTATACGTGCATGCTTCAGGAATCACAAACCTTAACACCAATATTCCTGCTAGAGCACAATTACTCATCAACATAACTCACATATCACATCATCATATCTCAAAACTATTACTAAGAATCAAGTTTATTTTATCCAATGATCTTCATGACATTTTTCCCTTTTTCTTTATCATTCCTGGATATCTATCACTTTGGGACTAATTTTCACATGTTGCATTTCATAAGCTCAACAAATATAAGTGAAGATCATGACCATAATAAATTTTCTTTCTCTCAAAATAGTTTAAGTGAAGCAAGAGAGAATTTCTTCAAAATTGAACTAACTCTAAAATAAATCTAAGTGAAGCAAGAGAGCATTTGTTTAAACATACTAAGCATATCGTGCTCAAAAAGATATAAGTGAAGCGCTAGAGCAAGTCCTAGCTCATAAAAGATGTAAGTGAAGCATAGAGAGCAATTCTATCAAGTCATGACATAATTTTGGCTCTCTCAAATAGGTGTGTCCAGGAAGGATTGATGACTTAAAACACAAATTAAAACAATAAAAGACTCATATCATACAAGACGCTCCAAGAAAAACACATATCATGTGACGAATAAAAGTATAGCTCCAAGTAAAATACCGATGGTCGTTGGAAGAAAGCGGGGATGCCACTCGGGGGGCATCCCCAAGCTTAGTTGGTTGCTCAGTTGTTGATAATAGCTTGGTATTCTGGGGCATCCCCAAGCTTAGGCTCTACCATCCTTCCTTCATCCATCGTAAGATAACCCAAAACTTGAAAACTTCAATCACACCAAACTCAACAAAACCTCCGCCAGATCCGTTAGTATAAGAATAATAAATCACTACTATAAGTTGTGTATCAAACCAATTCATATTTTATTTTTGTATTATATCTACTTTATTCCAACTTTTCGATGGCAAAAACTCATCAAAGAAAACCATAGAGCCATCAAAATAAGCACACAACACAAAGAAAACAAAATCTGTCAAAACAGAACAGTCTGTAGCAATCTGACTATTTCGAATACTTCTATAACTCCAAAAATTCTGAAAAATTAGGAAGGCCTGATAAATTTGTATATTGATCTGGCGCAAGTGGAATGGGTATTTTATCGCTCCCTGGTAAAAAAATGGAAATTTATTTCGTGAGCGTAAAAGTTTCTGTTTTTCAGCAAGATCAAACAACTACCACCCAGGAAGATCCTAATGGTTTTACTTGGCACAAAAACTAGTTAAAACATAAAAAACACAATTATAGCAGTAGCATAATTGTGCTAACACACAAGAACAGAAAGCAAAAAAGCAAAATAAATTTTATTCATTGGGTTGCCTCCCAACAAGCCCTATAGTTTTACGCCCTTAGCTAGGCATAAAGCAAGGATCTAAGTTTTCTCATCTTTGGTTCGAGATCCATAAGATGCCATCATGGTTGATTCATAAGGTGGCTTAATTCTAGTTCTAGTAAGTGTTCCGTACCCTTCCTCAAAGGAAATTGGGACTTAATATTGCCTTTTTTCAAATCAATCATGGCACCGATAGTGCGTAAAAACGGTCTACCAAGAATAATTGGACAAGACGGGTTGCAATCAATATCAAGAATAATAAAATCTATGGGCACATAATTCCTATTTGTAAGAATAAGAACATCATTAGTTCTTCCCATAGGCTTTTTAATAGTAGAATCCACCAAGTGCAAATTCAAAGAACATTCTTCAAGATTAGTAAGACTAAGCACATCACATAGAGATTTTGGAATTGTAGAAACAATAGCACCCAAGTCACACAAATCACAACACTCATAATTTTTAATCTTGACTTTGATAGTAGGTTCCCATTCATCATGCAATTTTCTTGGAATTGACACTTCTAATTCCCATTTTTCTTCCAAAGCTTTCATCATAGCATCAACCATATGTTTAGTAAAAGCTTTATTTTGTTCATAAGCATGGGGTGAATTTATCATGGATTTCAACAAAGAAATACAATCAATAAAAGAGAAACTATCATAATTAAAGTCTTTGTAATCCAAAAGAGTGGGTACATCAGTAGCTAAAGTTTCAACCTCTCCAAACCCACTTTCATCAATTTGTTCAACAAGATTTTCACCCTCTGAAATATTGCGGCGCCTTCTACCTAAAGTTGTCTCTTCTCCAGTCCCTTTTTCATCAATATTAACTTTACTAAACAAGGAATCAATAGAAGAAACACCAATCATTTTAAGATCTTCAACACTTTTGCGAAATAAATTACTAGAAAACGCTTTTTCTAAAAATTCTCTTTTAGCTCTAAGCATTGTGGTTCTTTTCTTACTTTAATCCATAGAAACATAAAGAGCTTTAATTGATTCATCTACTTTAGGCACAAAAATTTTCATATTGAGATTTTCCACATCATGAGCAATTCTATCAACACTTTTGGACAAATCATCAATCTTTCTCAACTTTTCTTCTATGGAAGTGTTGAAAACTTTTTGCGTGTTGATAAATTCTTTAGTATTATTCTCAAGATCACAGGTGCTCCTATTATTATTATAAGATTGATTTCCATAGGAATTACCATAATTATTAGAGGAATTACTAGGGAAAGGCCTAGGATTAAAATTACCTCTATAAGCATTGTTATTGAAATTATTTCGAGAGATAAAATTCACATATATGGCATCACTATTTTGCTCGAACAAAGTAGAAAAAGGCATATCATTAAGATCAATAGGAGCACTTCTACTAGCAACCAATTTCACAAGAGCATCAACTTTTTCACTCAAAGAAGAAATTTCTTCAACCGAATTAACTTTTTTACTAGTAGGAGCCCTTTCGGTATGCCATTGCAAATAATTTGCCATAATGTTATCAAGCAAATTGGTGGATTCACCCAAAATAATTTCCATAAAAGTACCTCCTGCAGTGGAACCTAAAAGATTTAACCCATGAGTTGGGTAATTCCTTAGCATCATTTTCATCCTTTCCCAAGATTGTGCAACATGATCATGTTCAAGTTGCTTGAAATTCATGATCTGGGTTCTAAGGGAAATAATTTTTGTGGGAGGAAAATACTTAGTGATAAAAGTATCTACACTTATTCCAAGAATTGATACTATTGCAAGGCAAAGAAGAGAACCAAAGTTTTGCAGAATCACACAAAGAAAACGGAAATAATTTCATATTGACCACATCATTGTCCACATATTTTTTCTTTCACATATCGCATAATTCCACGAAGGTATTAAGATGGGACGTGGCATCCTCATTAGGAGTACCAGAAAATTGGTCTTTCACAACAGGATTCAACAAAGCAATATTAATATCACAATTCTCTACACTAGCGGCAGGAGGAGCAAGCGGAGTGCCAATAAAATCATTGTTGTTGGTATTTGAGAAATCACATAACTTAGTGTTCTCTTCAATCATGATGACCACACAACAAGATTGCACTCAAAAACAGATCCGGCAAGAAAACGACGAACGAAAAATAGAGACGAATAAAATGGCAAATTTTTGTGAAGTGGGAGAGAGGAAAACGAGAGGCAAATGGCAAATAATGTAAATTGCGAGGAGATGGGATTTGTGACTAGGAACCTGGTATATGTTGAAGATCCTCCCCAGCAACGGCCCAGAAATTCCTTTTGATTGCTCCTTGACTATAGCGCCATAAAACTCCTATCTGCAAAGACTACGTCGGTATTTCATCAAAGAGGAAGGGATGATGTAGCACAGTGAAGGTAGGTATTTCCCTCAGTGATGAAACCAAGGTTATCGAACTAGTAGGAGAACCAAGCAACACAACGTACACAACACCTTCACACAAATAACAACACCTCGCAACCCGACGTGTTAAAGGGGTTGTCAATCCCTTTCGGGTAATGATGCCAGAAATTTGTAGTAGATTGAAATAATAGATCGTAAATAAATATAGTGCAGCAAAGTATTTTTTGTATTGTTGGTTTAATAGATCTGAATAAAAATGCAAAGGAAAAGTATATCGCAAGCAAATATATGAGAAAGAAGACCCGGGGGTCGTAGGTTTCACTAGTGGCTTCTCTCGAGAAAGATAGCAAACGGTGGTAAACAAATTACTGTTGGTCAATTGATAGAACCTCAAATAATTATGATGATATCCAGCCAATTATCATTACATAGGCATCACGTCCAAGATTAGTAGACCGAGTCCTGCCTGCATCTACTACTATTACTCCATACATCGACCGCTATCCAACATGCATCTAGTGTATTAAGTTCATGGGAAAATGGAGTAATGCAATAAGAATGATGACATGATGTAGAATAGATCCACTTATCTACTGCATAGATATAGATCCCATCTTTTTATCCTTAGTGGCAAGGATACATACGTGTCGGTTCCCTTTCTGTCACTCGGATCAAGCATTGTACGATCGAACCCACTACTGGGCACCTCTTCCCATTGCAAGATAAATAGATCAAGTTGGCTAAACAAAACCCAAATATCAGAGAAGAAATACGAGGCTATAAGAGATCATGCATAAAAGAGATCAAAGAAACTCAAATACTTTCATGGATATAAAAACATAGATCTGATCATAAACTCAAAGTTCATCGATCCCAACAAACACATCGCAAAAGAGTTACATCATATGGATCTCCAAGAGACCATTGTATTGAGAATTAAGAGACAGAGAGAGAGAGAGAGATGAAGCCATCTAGCTACTAACTACAGACCCAAAGGTCTACAAAGAACTACTCACGCATCATCGGAGAGGCACCAATGGAGGTGGTGAACCCCATCCGAGATGGTGTCTAGATTAGATCTGATGGTTCTAGACTCTGCGGTGGCTGGATGAATATTTCGTCGACTCCTCCAGGGTTCTGGTATTTTTGGGGTATTTATAGAGCAAAGAGGCGGTCCTGGGGGCACCCGAGGTGGGCACAACTCACCAGGGCACGCCTGGGCCTCTTGGCATGCCCTGGTGGATTGTCCCCTCCTTGGGACTCCCCTCAGGTGCAACCAGGGCCCAGCATGTTCCTTCTGGTCCATAAAAAATCTCCATAAACTTTCGTGCCATTTGGACTCCGTTTGATATTGATTTTCTGCGATGTAAAAACACGGAAAAAACAGGAACTGACACTTGGCACTATGTCAATAGGTTAGTACCAAAAAATGACTACAAAATGATTATAAAACATCCAAGATTGATAATAAAACAGGATGGAACAATAAAAAATTATAGATATGTTGGAGATGTATCACACCTGCGGCACCAACAACAAGGATCAACCTTCCTTCTTCATCAGAAGCGAAGAAAGTGACAGCTACGGACCGAGCAGCTATGAAGAAAAGGAAAGCATCTGCTGCCTCAGAGTCTTCAGCTCCGAAGAAAGTGAAGACTTTGACAAGCTCCTATGAAAATCCCATAGATGTTGTTCCTCTATCAAGCATGCTATCAAAGGAGATTGTTCCCTTTGGTGAGGAATATGTGATTCGCAATGAATCAAATGAAGAAAATCCTTCTGTTGCTTCGACAGAGCAGTTGGATGAAGAAATTGAAGTGGATAACATCCCTTCAGCTCCACTTGTTTCATTGCCCATGCCTCAATTCATTGCTGAAGGGGCCAGCGTTGAAGAAATAGATGAGGAAGATGAAGACGTGGACATTGGGTGTACCACTCCAGTTCTGAATGATGACTACTGGGAAAGTCATGACCCCAATTCACCATTGTTCACACCTCTGCAACAGATTCCTCAGTCCCCTGTTCAGACTAAAGAAATTCACATGGGCTCTGAAGAACACTAGGCATCTCTCCTCACTATTCATGAAGAAGTTCCAGCCACTAGCACTGATGAAAATGTTGTTGTAGAAATGGAGGCCAAGGCTACTAAAGAAATTTCCACTGAAATTCCTTAGCATGTGGCTCAAGAGACTGTGATTCAAGAGGATGTGAAGACTTCAACTGCCAATCCTCAGCCCAAGCCTCAGAATCATCACTCCAAGAAGCAGAAGTTCAAGGCTGATGACTTCTTTGCTGAGCACATATTCTTCACGGATTATAATCCATGTGACTTTGCAAGACTTAGACGCAAGCGCTTCTGGACAGCAAGTCAAATGAACTTCAATTCCTCACTGTTGTTCGATAAAGACAAGATCTTTGACCATGAACAAATTCGTTATGTGGACATGGAGTCGCTGCCCTGCTTCACCCTAGTCCTCAGTGTTCTTCATGACGCTGGACTGCTCAACCTCTGCACCGACATCTACGACTGGAATGAAGAACTCATTCTTCAGTTCTATGCCACATTGCACATTACTGGCAATGTTGAAGACGTCAATTCATGGGTACTGGACTGGATGACAAAAAAATACTCACTACAAAGCACCAGCCTCTGAATTGCTTCATGTCGTCCCAGTCAGTCCTCCCACCGAAGGTGCAAGGCGCATCTATGATGAACCTATACTTTCGAATTATCTGATGCAAGTGCTGATGAAGCCTTTGAAGCCAGGCCAAGCCCCTAGAACCAAATTCCTCGTCAAGGAACTGCTCTATATGCCAAGGCAATATACAGGATATTGACGAAAACCCTTAGTCCAATCAAGGGCCACAACTCTGATGATCAAGAAGTTGTTGGCATCATGAAGAATATGCTTTTCAATATCATACATGGTATTCCTATCAACTACCATGATTTCTTCCTGATGACTTTGGCAAATGTCGCTCTATCACCGTTTGAATTGAAGCCTTACGCTCCGCGGATCATGAGATTCATCAGATTAAGGTCTTCAATTCATTACAAGGCTGATTTTCAAAATCACGTCAGCTACTTGCCGCCTATTGAAGTCCTCAGACGGACTATTTCCTCAGCTGATGAGAAGGCAAGGCTGTTGTTACCGATGAAGGCACACGTCCATTGGATGGACAGTTTCGCAAAGCTGCGTCGTATTCCACCAATGATGACTCTGCCACACATGACACTGCCGCAAATGCTTCAAAGCAGTTTCCTCAAGCCACTGCTCCAAGGGTGATGACTAATCATGAGCTTCTCCTTAGTCTTCATCGGAAGGTCGGTCGCAACCACAAGTGGGTCAAGTGTCAGTTTGGTGCTATTCTTTAGAACATGATAGTCACTCAAAATACAGTGAAGAAGAAGCACTACTATCTGCATGAAGTCTTTGACTGCACCTAGGCTATTCTGTCTAACCTCTACAGTGCTGAAGATCTCAAGGAGATGGAATTTCAACAGAACTTTGACTGGGCACAACCACCTTCGAAGAAATTCAAGAAGGTCAAAGTTCCTCAGCTACTTGCGAGCTCATATTCTTCATCGGATGAGACTGATGAGCATGAAGACTTGGACGACTTTGTGGTAGGCCCTACATCAATGGATGACCCCAACAACGCTGGCGCTCCTCCATCGACATCATGATGATATTGTTCAGGGGTGTTAGTACTCATTTTTTGTCCCTTTTGGTCATTCAATGACAAAGGGGGAGAAATTTGAGTTAGTCTTCAAGTGGGTCTATATATGGGCATTTTTTTACTAAGTTACAACTCTCGTTCTTCTGAAGTATTTGTTGGATCGAGTTGTAAACTTAAGTCCGATTGTGGTCTGATACTTTTTCTATGTTTTTCTGCATGCTATTTCCTTATATATGTTAATACACGCATGCTGGATTACATCAGTCACCATATTTCATCATGCATTACAAATTCTTCATATCATATGTTAAATGCGTGTATGAATTACAAGATATAGGGAGAGATCTCCATGATTCTATTCTACAATGTGCATTTGCTCTTCAAGGCAAATTCCTCACATATGCACATCTTCACCGGGAGTTCTTCTATATCTTCCAATCAAATTCCCCAGTATCAGTATTTACACTTCATATGATTATCCCCGTTGAAAACTTAACCTATATTGTCATCAATCACCAAAAAGGGGGAGATTGTAAGTGCATCCAGTGCCCCTTAGTGATTTTGGTGTATTGTAGACTTATAGGTTAAGGGACTAATGCATTTGTGAGTGTACACATGTCTATAAGTCTATGAGGAGTTTGATATTTACAGAGAAAGTCGACCCCTAAAAGTAAATGTCTTCAAGTGAAGACTTTGACTTTCTAAAGACTTTGAAAGTCAAGAAATTGGTGTGATCATGAAGACTTGATATTCATGCAAGGAATATGAAGCTTGAAGACTTTTGTTTTTGTAGTTTCATTTTTATCTTTCTTGAGTCATAGGAAACACCTTACTATTAAAGGGGCTCGAGGTAAACCTAAGGAAAAGTTTCCAAGTGATGCTCATTTCAAAATCCTACACCTAACAATCCTTTCGAGTGAAGTCGTTGGAATTCTCATACAGTTCAGTTAATTTCTTAACTGAGGGAGACGAAGATCTTCTGGTCTCTGAGGAATTTGTTCTGGCTAAGGAGTTAGGAATTCGTCGATGCGGATTGCCTACAAGTGAGGAACATGATAGCCCTGAGGAATTTGATACTCAAATATCCGACTGTTGCTATGCTACGCGCCAGGTGTCCCAAAATATCTACCCACCTAACGGTCATATCATTGAAGGGCAATTATGTCTTATCATGTCAAGCTGCTCCCTAGGCTATAAACAACCGCCCCTACAACCACTAGCTGGTTGGCTGCTCCGCGAGAAACTGACACTTGTCATGTTGTGCATCCCATCCTCCGAGGACTTTTGAGAGAAAATCATCAAGTGAGGAAAACCCAAACCCAAACACCTACAAACCCAAAGTGACTCAACATCACTGAAGACATTATTCCCATGTGGAACCTACGCTTGTTACCTTTGAGGACTGTGCACCCTCCAGACGGTTAGGCGTCATGGTCTAGAGAATCCAAGAGGATGGATCGCCGAGTGACCGAGTCTGTGAAGGTTTGGAAGTCACCTGAAGACTTACCACGAGTGATTGGGCGAGGTTTGTGTGACCTTAGCTCAAGGAGAATATAGTGAGGACTGTGTGTCCGGGACTATGTGTCCTCGGGTTTACATACTTACCTGCTCCAACCAGACGTACAACTGCCAAAATAGTTGGAACTGGTCTACCGAATCATCCTCTTCACCAAGCTATTGGTTCTATTTCCTCAACTCTTCCATTTCCTCATTTCTGTGTAGGAGTACTTGATCATTACTGCTGGAAGACTTTGACTGAAGACTTTCTCAATTTCCTCAATCCTTTTTCTTCAGTCAGTTAGTGTTCAGCCTACTAATCATGTGTTTATGCTACTTGTACTCTGTGCTTGTTTTCATTTCATCATGATGATTGTGCTACTACTCTGTTAGGCTTGCATATGAGTACTTATTCCGCTGCTAAGTAGTTCGTTGCTTAGGAATTTTGTTACCCTGAAATTCCTGAGTGACGAATTTGTAAAAATCTCCTATTCACCCCCTCTAGTCGATATAACGCACTTTCAATGACCCACAAGTATAGGGGATCAATCGTAGTCCTTTCGATAAATAAGATTGTCGAACCCAACGAGGAGCAGAAGGAAATGATAAGTGGTTTTCAGCAAGGTAATGTCTTCAAGCACTGAAATTATAAGTAACGAGCAGTTTGATAACATGGTAATTGGTAACGAGAAAGTAACGATAATAGTAACAAAAGTGCAGCAAGGTAGACCAATCCTTTTGAGGCAAAGGACAGGCCAAAACGGTCTCTTATGATAAGCAAAGCGTTCTTCAGGGTACACGGGAATTTCATCTAGTCACTTCTATCATGTTAGTTTGATTTTTGTTCACTACTTTGATAATCTGATATGTGGGTGGATCGGTTCTTAGGTGTTGTTCTTACTTGAACAAACCTCCTACTTATGAATAACCGCCTCGCCAGCACCCGTAATATGAGAAAAGTATTAATAACAAATTCTAACCATAGCATTAAACTTTTGGATACAATCGGTCCCTTACGGACTAGCGCATAAACTAGGGTTTAAGCTTCTGTCACTCTCGCAACCCATCATCTAATAACTACTCCACATTGCATTCCCTTAGGCCCAAATATGGTGAAGTGTCATGTAGTCGACGTTCACATGACACCACTAAGGGAATCACAACATACATACCATCAAAATATCGAACACATATAAAATTCACATGATTACTTGCAACAAGATTTCTCCCATGACCTCTAGAATAGAAGTAACTACTCACAAATGATAATCATGCTCATGATCAGAGGGGTATTAAATAGCATATTGGATGTGAACATATAATCTTCCACCAAATAAACCATATAGTAATCAACTACAAGATGTAATCAACACTACTAGTCACCCACAAGTACCAATCTATAGTTCTGGTACAAATATTGAAAACAAGAGATGAACTAGGGTTTGAGAAGAGATGGTGTTGTTGAAGATGTTGATGGAGATTGCCCTCCCAAAGATGGGAGAGCTGTTGGTGATGATGATGATGATGATTTCCCCCTCCGGGAGGGAAGTTCCCCTGGCGGAATCGCTCCGCTGGAGGACAAAAGTGCTCCTTCCCAAGTTCCGCATCGAGACGGTGGCGCTTCGCCTCGAAAGTCCTCCCCTTATTTTTTCTAGGTAAAAATGACTTATATACCAGAAGATTTGCACCGTAGGTGGGCTGGGCTAAGCACAATCCACCAGGGTGCGCCTAGGGGCCCTGGCACCCTGGTGTCTTGTGCTCACCAGGTGGCCCCCTCCGATAGTTATTTGCTCTAGTATTTTTCATATATTCCATAGAAATTCCTAGTGAAGTTTCAGCTCATTTGGAGTTGTGCATAATAGGTAGCTTGACATAGCTTTTTTAGGTCCAGATTTCCAGCTGTCGGAATTCTCCCTCTTTGTGTGAACCTTGCATATTATGGGAGAAAAGGCATTAGAATTACTCCAAAAAGCATTATTATGCCTAAAAACATTATAAATAACAGTAGGTAAACATGATGCAAAATGGACGTATCAACAACCCCAAGCTTAGACCTCGCTTTTCCTCAAGCGAAAACCGAAATCAAAAAACATGTCCACATGCTTAGAGAGAGATATGTGTCGATAAAAACAAAATACGGACATACAAGCATCATGTAAATTATTATAACAGCAACAAACTTTAACATAAAACTTTTATCATAGAACTTTTATCATAGACTTCTCATGAATAAGTAACAACTCATCACAAAATCGAAGTATAAAGCATAAACTCTATTGGAAACCAACAAACTATGTTCTTAATCAACTTTGCAACTACAATTCATCATCTCTTCAGGAAGGGTCACCTACCAGAGCCTTTAGGAAAGTCCACCGTCATATAGTCTTCTATGATTGCTAACACTAACCGCATACACATGATCAAAACGTTTCAACCGGACACATAGAAAGATAGGGGCTATAGTTTCACGTCGCAACATATTCACCTCAAGGGTGATGTCAACAATAATAACCCATTCTACTCATATCCAACTGGATATATGTGCCTAGATCTTTCCTCACCACATGATGCTTGTCAAAAGAGAAAATAGAAAGGAATAGAGAGAAGGACATTGACTCTTGCATATACATAAAAGTAAAAGATAGCCCTTCGCAGAGGGAAGCAGAGGATGTCATGCGCTTTTTGTTTCTATGTTCAATCCCTTAGTTCAAAAGAACGTCACACTATATTGCCCCTTATGGTAGGAAGCTTTATTATGCAGTCTATCACTTTTATTCTTTGCCATCACAAGTTCGTACAATGCTAAATTTTCACTTACACTAAATGATCTAACACTTTTAGAAGCAATTCTTATTGCCTTATTGCACCGATGACAACTTACTTGATGGATCTTACTCAATCCTTAGGTAGGTATGTTGGACTCTTGAAAATAAGATTTGGGTTTAAGGGTTTTGGATGCGAAAGTAGTATCTCTACTCGGTGCAGAATTTTGACTAGCAAAGATGGGGCAAGCACCACATGTTGAACGATATATGACAATATAACTTCTATGTGAATATGAACAAACATAAATCATTATGTTGTCTTCCTTGTCCAACACCAACAATTTTGGCATATAATATTTTGACAGGGGCTCACAATCACCAAGGATTTCCAAGATAGTGTATTTGCATGTGGACCTTCTCTTCCCTTATTAATTCTTTCATGAATTGCATCATTGACCAATGCTATGTTTGTCAATCTCCAACATAAGTTTCTGCTTATACTTTTCCTTATGCGATGTCATTACTTACCATAAGATTGCCATATGATATTTTTCATTTATTTCCTTTCTTTTTATTGAAACATGAGAGTAAAGAAAACAAAACTCAAACTAAACTTTATTATATATCTCACACACGATTACAAAGATATATCACTAAGAAAACTCTCAAAAAGAAATGATTGAACCAAACTTTTATTCATCTAAAGCAAAAGATAACTATGGATCAAACTAAAATAAGTAAAGGCTAAATATAGATGAGGTATTACGATACCGGGGCACCTCCCCCAAGCTTGGCGCAAGCCAAGGGGGATGCTCATACCCGATACTCAATTTTCTTTTGGTGACGAAGGAGTTGGTGGTGATGAAGTGGAGGGTCTGTCTTTCTTCCTTAGCTTACGCTTGAGGATGGAATTCTCCTCCTTTAAATCACCGATCTCTTGATCAAGCTCTAATACTTTTTTTGCATAAATCTTGCTTGTTTTCCTGCAAAATACGAAAGGGGATAAACTGGATCTTAGGTTTCTTTGCTTTGTTGGGGAGACTTTACTTCTTAAATTCAACATGCATATTCCCCAGGCCGAGGTAATGGGGCTTCATCCTCGTCTGAGCTCGTCTCCTCCTACCTTTTAGGATCATAGTCCTCCTTTTCCTCCGAGTCCAGCCATAGTGCTCCACATCCCCATAAACCTTAGGGTTTCTGATATAATCACCAACATAGCTCTCACCCTCCGAGTCTTGGGATGACATATTTTCAGATCTGTCAGGAAAACAACGAGAAATGAAAACAGAATATTTCTCCGTGATACGGTGGTCAATAGGTTCGAGGGGTATATAAAGATTATTTTTATCTTGGGAAACAAGCAAACAGAAGAAAAACGGAGTCCGGAAGGTAACCGAGGTGGGCACAACCCACCTGGGTGCCAGGCTCACCCTGGTGTCTTGTGCCCACCAGGGGCACCTTCCCGGTAGTTTCTCATTTTCCTAATTTTTTAAATATTCCAAAACTGACAAAAAATATTTTTGCGCATTTTTCGGAGTCCGTTTACTTACCGTATCAAGTAACTCCTCTTTTTTCATGATCCCGGAGTGTTCTGGAAGGTCTCTTTTATGTGTTCTTCCGGTGTCATAGTTTGGATAATATTACTTTCAACATTCATTGGTGTACCTGAGATATAATGTTTTATTCGTTGCCCATTAACAACAGGGTCTTTCCCATTTGGAGAGGAGTTTTCTTAGAAAGAATCTGAAATGAGAGTTGTACAAAAGAACATATTCTCCGACTTTGAACTCACATTTTTGGATTCCTTTGTCATGCCATCTGTTAACTTTTTCTTTGAATAACTTGGCATTTCCATAAGCTTGCATTCTCCATTAATCAAGTGAGCTAATATCAAATGACCTCTTTTCACCGGCAAGTTTGAAATCATAGCTGAGTTCTTTAATTGCCCAATATGCTTTATGTTCTAATTCAAGAGGCAAATGACAAGCTTTTTGATAAACCATTTTATAAGGAGACATACCCATAGGATTTTTATATGCTGTTCTATAAACCCAAAGTGCATCATCCAATTTCTTAGACCAATTCTTCTGAGACCTATTGACAGTCTTTTGTAAAATTAATTTTATTTCTCTATTGCTAAGTTCAACTTGACCACTAGACTGAGGATGATAGGGTGATGCAATTCTATGGTTAACATCATACTTGGCAATCATTTTACGGAAAGCACCATGAATAAAGTATGAACCACCATCAGTCATTAAATATCCAGGGACTCCAAACCTTGGGAAAATAACTTCCTTAAGCATTTTAATAGAGGTTTTGTGATCAGCACTACTAGTTGGAATAGCTTCTACCCCAAACATCAAATATGATTGTACCCAAAAATAAGAGTATACCCATTAAGAAAAGAAAATGTCCCATGTAATCAAAACCCCAAACATCAAATGGTTCAATAGCAAGTGAATAATTCATAGGCATTTCTTGACGCTTACCGATATTACCTATTCTTTGAAATTTATCACAAGATGAGATAAACTTACGAGCATCCTTGAAGAGAGTAGGCCAATAAAATCCAGATTGCAATACCTTGTGAGCAGTTATCTCTCTCGCATGATGTCCTCCATAAGCTTCAGAGTGACATTTTCGTATGATTTGTCCTTGCTCATGCTCATGTACACAACGTCTAATAATACCATCTACTCCTTCTTTATAAATATGTGGGCCATCCCAAAAATAGTGTCTTAAATCATAAAAGATTTTTTTTCTTTTGTTGGTATGCAAAGCTAGGTGGTATGTATTTAGCAACAATGTAATTAGCATAGTCAGCATACCAAGGAGTGTTATGAGAAACATTAATTGCAGCTAATTGCTCATTAGGAAAACTATCATTAATAGGTTGTGGGTCATCAAGAATATTTTCAAGCCTAGACAAGTTATCAGCCACGGGGTTCACTACAAAAAAATACACTTCCGTGATGATACATGTTTGTCACAGTACGTCAACTTTTCTATCATGCATGTACATCCATGACAATTTTATGACAGAATCAAGATAGTCATACCTGTGTTATAATAGAAGTGTTCCATGAAATTACCAAAATTATCATCACGGAAGTTTCCACTTCCATGACCATAAATCGTGCGTCATAGAATTGCTTTCGTCAAGGGTAATCGACACATGGCATCCACCGTAACGGGTCGCCGTTAAGCTACCGGGTTCCGGTTTGGATCCGATAACCCATTAATAGCCCGGACCAATGGGGATTTTCCATGTGTAAAATTCTCAATGGCCAAAGGAATCACGTGTCAGCTCACCGTTGGGACAGATGTCATCCACTCATTGGACAGAAGGCACCTATGATACGTCGACACGTGACACATCCCAACAGAGGCCCATTCCTGTGAAAAGGCCGACCTATTTTACTTGGTCAAAAGGTAGTGGGCCGGCCCACGGAAAGCCTATTAACGGCATGTTCGCATACAACCCAGTTACATCCCGCTAACTCATGGCCCGTTACGGCCGATCCGAATTAGGCCTAGTAGCGTCATCTGGGCCGTCCAATATGATTCTAGCCCATTGTAACTTCTGGCCCATGTATGGCCCATGCCGTCTTTCGGCCAATATGAGGCCCTTTGTAACTCTTGGCCCATTAACGACCCGTGGTGAAACTGGCCCGTAATGAACAGTGTATCTGTAGCGATCCGACCACAAACGGTCAAATCTCTGTGCATAAGTGTCATCCCTGGATCGGTAATGCTGACACACACAGTACTTGAAGGATTTATAACAGAGTTCAATCACACACTTATTACATCGAATATCTCAAAAGAGAGTACTTATTACAATGATATGGCTGAAGGCCATCTAATGAAGATAACAACGGAAGGCTTCGAAGGTAAAATGAGTCCATCAACTCCAACGGCATAGTTGAGTGCAAGACAACGACCTAGCGCACCTTACTCTTCGTCTGAAAAGTCTGCAACATAATAGGTTGCAGCCCGAAACGGGTCAGCACATGGAATATGCTGGCAAAATAACACTGTAGAGCAATGAACAAGTAGCAGCTATAACTATATGCATATTTGGCTAGTGAAGGCTCTATGGTTATTTTTGCAAAAAGCTAGTTTTTCCCTACAACAAAGGAATATATTTTATTTCACTACAAAGTTTGTTGGAAACATTGAGAATGGTAACCCCATCTCAATCCCAAGTTAATAATCATTAACCCAACAAATTAATTAAGTAAAGTGATGAGATCAACATAATAATTCAATCACCAGAGACTCAAGATGTCCATAATTGGGGACACGACTAACCATGATTAGTTTGTACACTTTGCATAGGTGTGCGCACATTTCCCCACAAGACTCGATCTCCTCTATTTGATTTCTCGCACTGCATGATGTTTGAGAAACGGATGACCCAGACACGGCCTTTCAGAAGCATTAGCCCTTCTGACAGGTAAACCATACCACCTACAATCCACTTCATCTGCTAGTTTACCACTGAAAGAGGTCACGCAACATACTCAACTATGGCGGAGCCCATAATGGCTTGTGGCTGCACACGGAAGTTTCCAGCATGAATAATCTTATGATCCCTTTGAGCCTGGGTGGTGGACCATAGGATGATCACACAGATTCACCGAGATCCCCTTAGACAACACTGGATTACCCCAGGTGCCCACAAACAATCCACCCAGATGTGTGTTAAAGTAGCTACCTTAAATAAACCCTTAGTTCATAATAATGCTCTCAACTGTCATGAATCACTCAAACCAAACCACAACTACGAGCATAGTATAGCAGTATAAGCATAACGTCGAAGTAACTCCCAGGGTTTAATTGAAAAGAGCAATAGGTACTACATCAACAACTACTTCCCAATACCCACATGTTAAACAGATCCTACTCACACAATGTTTGAGGGTTTGAAACTAATGCATAAAAACTAGGTAATAAAGGGGTATGATCAAAGTGTTACTTGCCTTGCTGATGATCTGAAAACCATAGTGACTCGTAGTAGCACACTTTGCACTCCGGAAACTCTATCGCAAACAAAAAATAGCATACATAAGCACTCAAGCAATAGATGCAAGGGTAAAACTCAAGAGAAAAGATCCAAATCGTAAGTACAAGAGAAGAGCTTTGATTTGCAAAAAGAATCAATCAAATCGGAGCTACGAAACTCAAACTGCGGTTAAAAGAAATTCAAATTCAAATCTTCTTGCAACCAAATTTTAAATAGTCAAAATCGTGTTCAAGTTGGTTAACTGGAAAGAGGGGTCTGAAACAAAGATTTTGGCGTTGGTTTCACTGGATTTGGACAAGCGAGCAAAAAGTTGCCAGTGTTTGAAGATCAGGGGCTAATCTGTGATAAAAATAATCGTGGATAGGTCCCTGGGTCAAAATAAAATAAAAGAAAAAGACTATCGAATGAACGTTCGCTATCAGGGAGAAATGGACGAAAAACATTCTCTAAGAGAAATATTCGGACAAACATCTCTAATTAGTGAAACCGGGAAAAGAAAAAAACAAACTAAACCGATCTAACGAAAAAAAACTAGGGCTCAGTTTTGTCGGTTTTACTGATGCAACAAAAAAACCGGCAGCGGCGAGATCCGACGAGGTGAGGCGGCGTGCAGTGGCACGGGCTGGCGGGCGACGTCGGCAGCGGGTGGCGTCTACGGCGTGCGACGTCGGCGAGCGGCAGCGCGGGCTGGCGGGCGGGGTCGGCGGCGGAGCAGCGGCGGTAGCAGGTAGCGGTGGCACGGCCAGGCGGCTGCGGGCAGCGGCTTGGGGTGGAGAGGGGCTGGTGGGGCCGGTGTATATAAAGGGGGACGGTGGCTTCCTTGGGTGAGGGGGCAGAGGTGGTGGAGTCCGGCGGCGGCGCGGCTCCCGCGCCGGGAAGGCGGCGGCAGCCCGGCTTGGCTGGGCCTTTGGCCCAGTCGGGCGGAGAACTTTTTTTTAAATAAATTTCACCCGAATAAAATCCTAATAAAATATAAAGAAAATTCTAACAATGCCAAAAACAATTTTCACCGTCTAAATAAAATATTTAGAACAAAGTGAACATTTTTCTGGCCTAAAATGCAATTTTAAAAAATGCATATTTTTGTAATTAAAAAAATCTCAAATAAAACCCAAATAAAATATTTATTTGACTTTAAAATATTTCCTCCAATATTTCTCTTTTTTTAAGAAGTCCTATTGTCTTCTCTCTTTTAATTTAAATTTTGGAAATAATTGGAGTGAAAAATATTAAAACTAAATTGATCCTCTTTTCAAATTTGAGAAAAATTCAAATATGAAAATAAATGAAATCCCCAACTCTCTCCTTGGGTCCTTGAGTTGCTTAAGATTTCTAGGATCACAACCAAAATGCAAATAAAATATGTTATGCATATGATGACCTATGTATAACATCCAATTTGAAAATTGGGATGTTACAAACCTACCCCCTTTAAGATGAATCTCGCCCTCGAGATTCGGGTTGGATAGAAAATAGGTGTGGGTGGTCTTTCCGTAGGTCTTCCTCTCGCTCCCAGGTGGCTTCATCCTCAGGATGGTGGCTCCACTGAACATTGCAAAACTTGATAATCTTGTTGCGTGTAACTCGATTGGCAAACTCGAGGATCTTGACGGGTTTCTCTTCGTAGGTTAGATCACTCTCCAACTGAATTGCTTCTAGGGGCACTGTATCTCTCAAAGGAATATCGGCCATCTCAGCATGGCACTTCTTCAGCTGGGAAACATGAAACACATCGTGAACTCCTGACAATCCTTCGGGTAACTCCAACTTGTAGGCAACTTCTCCCATACGTTCCAGAACTCGATACGGTCCTACAAATCTCGGGGCTAACTTTCCTTTAACTCCAAATTGTTTAACTCCTCGGAGTGGCGACACACGAAGATATGCTATGTCTCCAATTTCATAGGCTACCTCCTTGCTTTTGGTGTCGGCATAACTCTTCTGCCTAGACTTAGCTACCTTCAGTCTATCTCGAATCAACTTAACCTTCTCTTAAGACTCTTTGATCAGATCTGGTCCAAACAAGTGACGGTCTCCAACTTCATCCCACATCAAAGGTGTCCTGCACCTTCTTCCATACAAGGCTTCAAAAGGTGCCATTTTCAAACTAGCCTGATAACTATTGTTGTAAGAGAATTCTGCGTAACGCAAATTGTCATCCCAACTAGATACATAATCTAGCACACAAGCTCTCAACATGTCCTCCAGAATCTGATTGACTCTCTCTGTCTGTCCATCGGTCTGCGGATGAAAGGATGTACTGAACTCTAGACTAGTACCAAAAGTCTAGTGCAATTGATTCCAAAACTTCCAAGTAAATTATGTCCCTCTATCTGATACGATGGTCCTCGGAACAACGTGCAAACATACGATCCTGGTCATATATATCTTGGCCATCTTCACGCTTGTATAGGTGGTTTGAACTAGGATAAAGTGAGCTACCTTGGTCAAGCGATCAACTACTACCCAGATTGACTCATATCCCGATCGGGTCCTGGGTAATCCGGTGATGAAATCCATGCCAAGCTTGTCCCACTTCCATTCGGGTATCGGCATAGGCTGAAGCAATCCTGCCGGCTTCTGATGTTCTGCCTTCACTCTCTGACATACATCACATACTGCTACATACTCGGCAATATCCTTCTTCATACCTGTCCACCAGAAATGTTCCTTCAGATCCAAATACATCTTGGTGTTTCCGGGGTGAATCGAGTATGGCGAGTCATGAGCTTCCTGAAGTATTAACTTCCTAATCTCCGCATTATTGGGCACATATATACGATCCTCAAACCATAAAGTCTCGTGCTCATCCTCACGGAAGCCCTTGGCTTTTCCTTTGGTCATCTTCTCCTTTATCTCAGCGATTTCCTTATCATCCTTCTGAGCTTCTCGAATGGCACCAATTCAAAGTCGCCATCAACCTTGGGCGCTTGCAGCATTAGCGCACCCGTGCGGAGCCCGAGGAGTCCCTTGTAGCTTCTCCGAAGGCTTGTGCCCGTGCCCTGGAGGAGGGTCGAGCCGCAGATCATTATTGTGAGGCGGCCGAGGGGCGCGAGGGGGAGCTTCGAGCCTCGAATGCCGCCCTTGAGCGGTAGGGCCAAGCGAGACCCCCATAGACAAGGCGGGAGTCAAGGCGCATGAGGACGCGCTGGTGCTCGAGGCATTGGAGCATAGCTTGGAGCGCAAGCGACTTGTAACGCCCCAAGACCGATGCTTCAGAAGACTTCCAGCTATTCCGAGTTTTGCCATGTGTTTCTTTTGTGCTTGCTCTTTTATTTTTGCATTGCATCATGTCATCATGCCATCATGCCATTTAATTTTGAAAACTCAACTAAATAAATTGTATGGATCTTCGATCCATTTAAATCGAGGGAAGGGTGACTTCTCTTTATAACATACCCTCCCGATATTTAGGGAGCTATAATAAAATATTCCATTGTTTTGGAATCACCTTAACACACTTGCAAAATATCCCAATACCTTTATTATCTTAATTCTTGGTCTCCAACTCTGCCCAGAAATTATTTCATCATTTTCCGGAGCTCCACCAAAAATCCGAACATTTTTGGACCTTCCCAAACCTCACTTCCTATTCAAATCATTTGAATTTAAATCAAATGAGTTTGAATTTAATCTTTCAATCATGCCTCTTTCTATTTTTCTTGGTACGAGCATATTTTTGTGAGTCCAAGGAAATTATCCCCTTGCGCATTTTCTTTCCCTAACCCTCCTTTTCTTTTCTTCTCTCTTTTTGCTTTTCTGCTAAAGTAAATATAAGAGAGAGAGAAGAGAGAGGTAAGCCCAGCCAGGCCTCTGGCCATTTCCTCTCCACCTGGGCCGACCCAACCGGCCTCTCAGGCCCAGCCCACCTAACCCTCCTAACCTAGCCCGACCCCCTCCTCCGCATCTCTCTCCCTCTCGTTCCCTGCCCGCCGCCACACCCGCACGCACGCCTCACCTCCTGCGCCCGATCCCCATCTCTCCCTCTCCTCGCGCTCGACAGCTCCCCCGCTCCATCCTCTCGATCCCCTCGCTCCTCGCACCTCCGCCTCCGCCCAAGGCCTCGCCCTTCTCCCCCGCGAGCTCTCCATGGCGCCTGCAGCCGTCTCCCTCCTTGATGCCGGCGAGTCCACGCCGAGCAGGAGCCGCGCCGTCTTCTTCACCTCCTGCCCGCGTCCCTCTGCTGCCTTGTCGCCGTCGGGCTGCGCCACGCGCCCAACCTCCTCCCTCGCCTGCGGCCTCCTCCTCGTCGCCTCTGTGCGCGACCCTGCTACCGTGCTGCTCCTCACCCGCGCGCCTCCTCGCCCGCGCGTCTCCTCCACCAGCAGCCTACCGTGCCCCGTCGCTCACCTGACCGCTCCTTCCCTCGCCCGTCTCCGGCTAGGTCCGAGGCCTAGGGACCGGGTCCTCCTCGTCTCGGCCATCCCCGTCGTCTGCCCCGCGCGCCAAATCCATCGCTATTGTCCTCGTGAGCTGCTCTGTCCGTTAGGGCTCCCCTCCAAGACGAGTTGGCTGCCCCGTTGGCCTTGCTACCTTTGTCGTGGCCAAGTCAGCCCAGACGCCCGGAGTCCATCTTTGGTTGCACACCAAGTCGGCCATGCCTTGCTGCCTCCTGTACACTGTTGGTCAACAGTTGATGCACGCCAAGTACTTTGACTACAGCCGATGCCCCGAGGACACCGAGTACGACTACACACGGCGATGCGTCAAGTTCAACTACCGTCGACCTGAAAATCTACGGAAACGTGTACAATTACCGTCGCCACATGAACAACTACTTCCACTACGAGATGCACCTCTACCGACGCCGTGTACGACTACTTCCCACGACGACCGTTGCGAGAACGTCCACTTCCATCTACACCGCATCAAACTCGAACCGCCCCGAAACGCACGCTTCAAAGGTATAACCGCCGAGAACGACCGCCGTGGAACGAATGCATGTGTGTTGTATGAGATGCCCGCGTTTGCACCGTGTCCGAAATTGTCGCGTGCATGTTTCACCTCGTTGCCATGCCACCATCTTGTGGGAACCCGGTATCCGGGATCACCCCACCTTCTATCGCATGTCACGCTCTCGTCACTTTTCCTTTTGCACCGGTATCTCCATGAGCTATCGGAACCGGAATGTTGCCGTGGCATCATTTTCGGATTCGTTGCCGTGGCATCCGTTTCATTTCGCCATGGTGACAAATGCTTCATAACATGCTCTTGTCAACATTTTCATAAAAAAATTGCATACTTGTATATGTCATCCGCATCATGATAACAACAATTAAAATGTTTAATATTGTGTTGGCATTAAACTGCTAAATGACATGGGGATTCTCCGGAATTGTTGTTTGTTGCTTCCGGCCTCATTTAACCTTGACTAGATATGTAGTTTAATTATGCTTCACCATTTGCCATGTTTAACAACACTTAATATTGTTGAGTACCTAACCGAGAGAGAACTAAATAATTGATGTGGTGTTCCGTCAATATGCAACTCGTGCATATTGAGCTCCACTTAAATTGTAGTGTTGTTTGCTTCATTTTTCCATGCCATGCCTCATTAAACCGGACATGCATCATACTTGATTGTGCATCATGCCTTGACTATGCTTGTGTGTTTACCATGGTTGTTTGCTTCTTTCCGGTTTGCTTCTCTTGTTAGCTTCGGTTTCGTTCCGGAGTTGTGAGGATTCGTTCGACTACGTCCATTTGTCTTCTTCATGGACTCGTTCTTCTTCCTTGCGGGATTTCAGGCAAGATGATCATACCCTCGAAATCACTACTATCTTTGCTATGCTAGTTTGCTCGCTCTTTTGCCATGCCAATGCTACGATGCCTACCATTTGCTTGTCAGCCTCCCAAATTGCCATGTCAAACCTCTAACCCACCATGTCCTAGCAAACCGTTGATTGGCTATGTTACCGCTTTGCTCAGCCCCTCTTATAGCGTTGTTAGTTGCAGGTGAAGATTGAAGTTTGTTCCTTGTTGGAACATGGAGATGCTGTTTCTTGTTGGAACATGTTACTTGTTGGGATATCACAATATATCTTATTTAATTAATGCATCTATATACTGGTAAAGGGTGGAAGGCTTGGCCTTATGCCTGGTGTTTTGTTCCACTCTTGGCGCCCTAGTTTCCGTCATATCGGTGTTATGTTCCCGGATTTTGCGTTCCTTACGCGGTTGGGCTATTATGGGAACCCCTTGACAGTTCGCCTTAAGTAAAGCTCTTCCAGCAATGCCCAACATTGGTTTTACCATTCGCCACCTAGCCTCTTTTTCCCTTGGGTTTTGCGGACTCAAGGGTCATCATTATTTTCCCCCCCCCCCCCCGGGCCAGTGCTCCTCTGAGTGTTGGTCCAACCTGTCAGCTGCCGGTGGCCACCAGGGGCAACTCTGGGTTGGCCTACCCGTACCTTGGACAATCTGAGTGTGCCCTGAGAAAGAGATATGTGCAGCTCCTATCAGGATTTGTCGGCACATTCGGGCGGTGTTGCTGGTTTAGTTTTACCCTGTCGAAATGTCTTGTTGTACCGGGATACCGAGTCTGATCGGAATGTCTCGGGAGGAGGTCTATTCCTTCGTTGACCGTGAGAGCTTGTGATGGGCTAAGTTGGGACACCCCTGCAGGGATTTGAACTTTCGAAAGCCGTGCCCTCGGTTATGTGCAGATGGGAATTTGTTAACGTCCGGTTGTAGAAAACCCAAAGTTGACCTTAATTAAAATACATCAACCGTGTGTGTAACCGTGATGGTCTCTTTCCGGCGGAGTCCGGGAAGTGAACACGGTGTTGGAGTTATGTTTGACGTAGGTTGCTCTAGGATCACTTCTTGATCGCTACTAGCTTCACGACCGTGCCTTGCTTCTCTTCTCGCTCTCTTTTGCGATTGTAGCCACCATATATGCTAGTCGCTTGCTGCAGCTCCACCTCATTACCCCATCCTTCCTATAAGCTTAAATAGTCTTGATCTCGCGGGTGCGAGATTGCTGAGTCCCCATGGCTCACAGATACTTCAAAAAAACCAGTTTGCAGGTGCCTATGTTACCGAGCAGGAGACGCAACCAAGCTCAAGGAGGAGCTCGATGAAGATCTTGCCCTTTGTGTTGTTTCGTTTTAGTTGATCAGTAGTGGAGCCCAGTTGGGGTCGATCGGGGACCTTTGTCGCATTTGGGGTTCTTCTTTTATTTTGGTTCCGTAGATGGACCTTGATTGTATCTGGATGATGTAATGCTTTATTCATGTAATTGTGTGAATTTGGCGATTGTAAGCCAACTATGTATCTCTTTCCCTTATGTATTACATGGGTTGTGTGAAGATTACCTCACTTGCGACATTGCTTTCAATGCGGTTATGCCTCTAAGTCGTGCTTCGACACGTGGGAGATATAGCCGCATCGAGGGCGTTACAAGTTGGTATCAGAGCCTTCCCCGACCTTAGGAGCCCCATTGCTTGATCGTTTTTAGCGGCCGAGTTTGAGTCTAGAAAAAAATGTTTTGAGTCATTTAGGAATTATATATTGGAGAGTTTAGGAATTCTTTTTACTTCCCAGTCTCCACATCGCTCTGGTAAGGCATCCTGACGTAGAGTTTTTACTCTTCTCTTCTCAAATTTCACTAATTTTTTTTAGGATCACGCGGGTATCTTGGAATCGTTCCGATGGTTTTATGACGAGAACATTGTCTTGGTGCCTCCTGTCAGGGGTTTTGTGGAAGTGTCCCGGAGAGTTGAGCTCTGAGGTGTTGTCATCATAATTTTATCGTTACAGTTCTGGAATACCTGAGTTTAGTACGCCGACATCGAAAATCTCTTTTATGCAGTTGTTGGTGATATAACCTCGACGCCACCCAGTACTGGGGCGGGAGTTCGGGAGTATCGCCATAACTTGTATAACGAATGCTTTTCGAAGGTTGAGGTAGAGGATTTCCGAAGTTTTTTTTGGTTATGTGTTGAAGGATGGATACAGCTGGATGTAGGATTTGCTAGTTTGGGTGAGATATTATGCTTCCCCTGTATCCCCAACACCTGATTGCATAACCGGAAAATTTCGGGAGTTTCATAGGTGGGAATTCAAGTAGCTCTTAGGATATCTTTTCGACAGATGTATGATATGAAATTGGGGTTCGACGTCTAGTGGTCCGCCTTTCCACGGTCATTTTTACAGTGGTCTCGTTGTGTCTTAAAGAACCCTTGGCTATGCTGGTTCGGGGACACTTCGTATGTCATGTGCACTGCCTTGTACATGATGGTGCTGTACACTCGAGCCCGTGTGGGCCCCACCACGAAAACTTCGGACGAAATCTCTATCATATGTTTGTTCCGGCTTATTCTGCAAGCCAATCCTTTGTTTTGTTTTATTTGTGGTATTCGAGTTGCTTCGAGTCAAATGTTGAATCCATACCTTTCTTAAATGGTGTTCTCATATTTCTATGGGAGTGCTAATCCTTTCGATCATCGAGATTGTCATGTCAATTCTTTCCAACCGGTGTGCTTCTTTTCAAGTGGATCCGATCATTTCAACATTCGCAAGATCACCTCTCAGTTTTCTCAACGGTGTTTGTTTCATCCGTCCCAAGTTGTATTTGTTTTCCCGCCCTCCCACCCCTTTTTCTTCAAGGACTCATTTATTTTAATCAAGTATCCATTTATTCATGTGAAGTCACTTCACTCTTTTCGATCAATGTTCTGATCCGGTGATCCCTCGTGAAGATGCTCACGAGCTTCTAGTTCATCATCCTTCATTATTGTTTCTTCTTCGGTGGTGTTAATTTCAAGCTTTCGGTGTTGATCATATTTTTTTTTCGTTGTGTCAAATGCTTGTTCATACCGGTGCACCTCTCAATCTTTCACTTCTCGCTTTTCATTTGTTCTGGAGTGCTCAAGATATCTCGGAAGACTTGTGTTTCCATTCTCAATCCGTTCAAGATATTTCGAGGTTGTTATCTCATTCAAGCCATTTAATTCAACCGGTGCTTTCTCTCTTTTAAATCACTTCAACGGTGTTTTCTTTTGAGTGGGCCCTAACCCACAGGTTTTTTTTCCCAGGATCTTACCTGACTCTTCTAATTATTCTGGTGCTATTCCCAAATTCTTTTCAAAGTGTGATGTAAGAATGGATTCCATCAGTCACATGCCTTCTCCAAGATCGCTTTGAAATATTTTCATCGTTGGTTCAACCTTTCCAATTTTCATTCCGGAGTATCTCAACAATTCATGGTGGTTCTCATCATCTTTCTCAACTTTTGAAGATCGAAGAAGGATTTCTCTTAAATCTTGGTCCATTCTCTTGAAGATTCATGGTTCTAGCTTGATGCTATCCTCATAATTGTTTTGATTGTGACAATTCTTTTCAACCATCTGATGCATTTCAGGAGTTGCTTCCTTTCTTGATAATCCGAATGCCATCATTTCTGAATATTACTCATTCTCAACCTTCAACTCTTGTTCTCCAAATCTTACCGGTGATTCGTTCATATACCCTCTAGTCAGCTCATGATCTCTTCGTTCTCATGTTTCTAAATCGCCTCAAGTACCTTCATTCGTTTTCCAATTCTTGGCTAGTGAAGGCTCTCTGGTTATTTTTGCAAAAAGCTAGTTTTTCCCTACAACAAAGGAATATATTTTATTTCACTACAAAGTTTGTTGGAAACATTGAGAATGGTAACCCCATCTCAATCCCAAGTTAATAATCATTAACCCAACAAATTAATTAAGTAAAGTGATGAGATCAACATAATAATTCAATCACCAGAGACTCAAGATGTCCATAATTGGGGACACGACTAACCATGATTAGTTTGTACACTTTGCATAGGTGTGCGCACATTTCCCCACAAGACTCGATCTCCTCTATTTGATTTCTCGCACTGCATGATGTTTGAGAAACGGATGACCCAGACACGGCCTTTCAGAAGCATTAGCCCTTCTGACAGGTAAACCATACCACCTACAATCCACTTCATCTGCTAGTTTACCACTGAAAGAGGTCACGCAACATACTCAACTATGGCGGAGCCCATAATGGCTTGTGGCTGCACACGGAAGTTTCCAGCATGAATAATCTTATGATCCCTTTGAGCCTGGGTGGTGGACCATAGGATGATCACACAGATTCACCGAGATCTCCTTAGACAACACTGGATTACCCCAGGTGCCCACAAACAATCCACCCAGATGTGTGTTAAAGTAGCTACCTTAAATAAACCCTTAGTTCATAATAATGCTCTCAACTGTCATGAATCACTCAAACCAAACCACAACTACGAGCATAGTATAGCAGTATAAGCATAACGTCGAAGTAACTCCCAGGGTTTAATTGAAAAGAGCAATAGGTACTACATCAACAACTACTTCCCAATACCCACATGTTAAACAGATCCTACTCACACAATGTTTGAGGGTTTGAAACTAATGCATAAAAACTAGGTAATAAAGGGGTATGATCAAAGTGTTACTTGCCTTGCTGATGATCTGAAAACCATAGTGACTCGTAGTAGCACACTTTGCACTCCAGAAACTCTATCGCAAACAAAAAATAGCATACATAAGCACTCAAGCAATAGATGCAAGGGTAAAACTCAAGAGAAAAGATCCAAATCGTAAGTACAAGAGAAGAGCTTTGATTTGCAAAAAGAATCAATCAAATCGGAGCTACGAAACTCAAACTGCGGTTAAAAGAAATTCAAATTCAAATCTTCTTGCAACCAAATTTTAAATAGTCAAAATCGTGTTCAAGTTGGTTAACTGGAAAGAGGGGTCTGAAACAAAGATTTTGGCGTTGGTTTCACTGGATTTGGACAAGCGAGCAAAAAGTTGCCAGTGTTTGAAGATCAGGGGCTAATCTGTGATAAAAATAATCGTGGATAGGTCCCTGGGTGAAAATAAAATAAAAGAAAAAGACTATCGAATGAACATTCGCTATCAGGGACAAATGGATGAAAAACATTCTCTAAGAGAAATATTCGGACAAACATCTCTAATTAGTGAAACCGGGAAAAGAAAAAAACAAACTAAACCGATCTAACGAAAAAAAACTAGGGCGACAGTTTTGTCGGTTTTACTGATGCAACAAAAAAACCGGCAGCGGCGAGATCCGACGAGGTGAGGCGGCGTGCAGTGGCGCGGGCTGGCGGGCGACGTCGGCGGCGGGTGGCGTCTACGGCGTGCGGCGTCGGCGAGCGGCGGCGCGGGCTGGCGGGCGGGGTCGGCGGCGGAGCAGCGGCGGTAGCAGGTAGCGGTGGCACGGCCAGGCGGCTGCGGGCAGCGGCTTGGGGTGGAGAGGGGCTGGTGGGGCCGGTGTATATAAAGGGGGACGGTGGCTTCCTTGGGCGAGGGGGCAGAGGTGGTGGAGTCCGGCGGCGGCGCGGCTCCCGCGCCGGGAAGGCGGCGGCAGCCCGGCTTGGCTGGGCCTTTGGCCCAGTCGGGCGGAGAACTTTTTTTTAAATAAATTTCGCCCGAATAAAATCCTAATAAAATATAAAGAAAATTCTAACAATGCCAAAAACAATTTTCACCGTCTAAATAAAATATTTAGAACAAAGTGAACATTTTTCTGGCCTAAAATGCAATTTTAAAAAATGCATATTTTTGTAATTAAAAAAATCTCAAATAAAACCCAAATAAAATATTTATTTGACTTTAAAATATTTCCTCCAATATTCCTCTTTTTTTAAGAAGTCCTATTGTCTTCTCTCTTTTAATTTAAATTTTGGAAATAATTGGAGTGAAAAATATTAAAACTAAATTGATCCTCTTTTCAAATTTGAGAAAAATTCAAATATGAAAATAAATGAAATCCCCAACTCTCTCCTTGGGTCCTTGAGTTGCTTAAGATTTCTAGGATCACAACCAAAATGCAAATAAAATATGTTATGCATATGATGACCTATGTATAACATCCAATTTGAAAATTGGGATGTTACAAACCTACCCCCTTTAAGATGAATCTCGCCCTCGAGATTCGGGTTGGATAGAAAATAGGTGTGGGTGGTCTTTCCGTAGGTCTTCCTCTCGCTCCCAGGTGGCTTCATCCTCAGGATGGTGGCTCCACTGAACATTGCAAAACTTGATAATCTTGTTGTGTGTAACTCGATTGGCAAACTCGAGGATCTTGACGGGTTTCTCTTCGTAGGTCAGATCACTCTCCAACTGAATTGCTTCTAGGGGCACTGTATCTCTCAAAGGAATATCGGCCATCTCAGCATGGCACTTCTTCAGCTGGGAAACATGAAACACATCGTGAACTCCTGACAATCCTTCGGGTAACTCCAACTTGTAGGCAACTTCTCCCATACGTTCCAGAACTCGGTACGGTCCTACAAATCTCGGGGCTAACTTTCCTTTAACTCCAAATTGTTTAACTCCTCGGAGTGGCGACACACGAAGATATGCTATGTCTCCAATTTCATAGGCAACCTCCTTGCTTTTGGTGTCGGCATAACTCTTCTGCCTAGACTTAGCTACCTTCAGTCTATCTCGAATCAACTTAACCTTCTCTTAAGACTCTTTGATCAGATCTGGTCCAAACAAGTGACGGTCTCCAACTTCATCCCACATCAAAGGTGTCCTGCACCTTCTTCCATACAAGGCTTCAAAAGGTGCCATTTTCAAACTAGCCTGATAACTATTGTTGTAAGAGAATTCTGCGTAACGCAAATTGTCATCCCAACTAGATACATAATCTAGCACACAAGCTCTCAACATGTCCTCCAGAATCTGATTGACTCTCTCTGTCTGTCCATCGGTCTGCGGATGAAAGGATGTACTGAACTCTAGACTATTACCAAAAGTCTAGTGCAATTGATTCCAAAACTTCCAAGTAAATTATGTCCCTCTATCTGATACGATGGTCCTCGGAACAACGTGCAAACATACGATCCTGGTCATATATATCTTGGCCATCTTCACGCTTGTATAGGTGGTTTGAACTAGGATAAAGTGAGCTACCTTGGTCAAGCGATCAACTACTACCCAGATTGACTCATATCCCGATCGGGTCCTGGGTAATCCGGTGATGAAATCCATGCCAAGCTTGTCCCACTTCCATTCGGGTATCGGCATAGGTTGAAGCAATCCTGCCAGCTTCTGATGTTCTGCCTTCACTCTCTGACATACATCACATACTGCTACATACTCGGCAATATCCTTCTTCATACCTGTCCACCACAAATGTTCCTTCAGATCCAAATACATCTTGGTGTTTCCGGGGTGAATCGAGTATGGCGAGTCATGAGCTTCCTGAAGTATTAACTTCCTAATCTCCGCATTATTGGGCACATATATACGATCCTCAAACCATAAAGTCTCGTGCTCATCCTCACGGAAGCCCTTGGCTTTTCCTTTGGTCATCTTCTCCTTTATCTCAGCGATTTCCTTATCATCCTTCTGAGCTTCTCGAATGGCACCAATTCAAAGTCACCATCAACCTTGGGCGCTTGCAGCATTAGCGCACCCGTGCGGAGCCCGAGGAGTCCCTTGCAGCTTCTCCGAAGGCTTGTGCCCGCGCCCTGGAGGAGGGCCGAGCCGCAGATCATTATTGTGAGGCGGCCGAGGGGCGCGAGGGGGAGCTTCGAGCCTCGAATGCCGCCCTTGAGCGGTAGGGCCAAGCGAGACCCCCATAGACAAGGCGGGAGTCAAGGCGCATGAGGACACGCTGGTGCTCGAGGCATTGGAGCATAGCTTGGAGCGCAAGCGACTTGTAACGCCCCAAGACCGATGCTTCAGAAGACTTCCAGCTATTCCGAGTTTTGCCATGTGTTTCTTTTGTGCTTGCTCTTTTATTTTTGCATTGCATCATGTCATCATGCCATCATGCCATTTAATTTTGAAAACTCAACTAAATAAATTGTATGGATCTTCGATCCATTTAAATCGAGGGAAGGGTGACTTCTCTTTATAACATACCCTCCCGATATTTAGGGAGCTATAATAAAATATTCCATTGTTTTGGAATCACCTTAACACACTTGCAAAATATCCCAATGCCTTTATTATATTAATTCTTGGTCACCAACTCTGCCCATAAATTATTTCATCATTTTCCGGAGCTCCACCAAAAATCCGAACATTTTTGGACCTTCCCAAACCTCACTTCCTATTCAAATCATTTGAATTTAAATCAAATGAGTTTGAATTTACTCTTTCAATCATGCCTCTTTCTATTTTTGTTGGTACGAGCATATTTTTGTGAGTCCAAGGAAATTATCCCCTTGCGCATTTTCTTTCCCTAACCCTCCTTTTCTTTTCTTCTCTCTTTTTGCTTTTCTGCTAAAGTAAATATAAGAGAGAGAGAAGAGAGAGGTAAGCCCAGCCAGGCCTCTGGCCATTTCCTCTCCACCTGGGCCGACCCAACCGGCCTCTCAGGCCCAGCCCACCTAACCCTCCTAACCTAGCCCGACCCCCTCCTCCGCATCTCTCTCCCTCTCGTTCCCTGCCCGCTGCCACACCCGCACGCACGCCTCACCTCCTGCGCCCGATCCCCATCTCTCCCTCTCCTCGCGCTCGACAGCTCCCCCGCTCCATCCTCTCGATCCCCTCGCTCCTCGCGCCTCCGCCTCCGCCCAAGGCCTCGCCCTTCTCCCCCGCGAGCTCTCCATGGCGCCTGCAGCCGTCTCCCTCCTTGATGCCGGCGAGTCCATGCCGAGCAGGAGCCGCGCCGTCTTCTTCACCTCCTGCCCGCGTCCCTCTGCTGCCTTGTCGCCGTCGGGCTGCGCCGCGCGCCCAACCTCCTCCCTCGCCTGCGGCCTCCTCCTCGTCGCCTCTGCGCGCGACCCTGCTGCCGTGCTGCTCCTCACCCGCGCGCCTCCTCGCCCGCGCGTCTCCTCCACCAGCAGCCTACCGTGCCCCGTCGCTCACCTGACCGCTCCTTCCCTCGCCCGTCTCCGGCTAGGTCCGAGGCCTAGGGACCGGGTCCTCCTCGTCTCGGCCATCCCCGTCATCTGCCCCGCGCGCCAAATCCATCGCCGTTGTCCTCGTGAGCTGCTCTGTCCGTTAGGGCTCCCCTCCAAGACGAGTTGGCTGCCCCGTTGGCCTTGCTGCCTTTGTCGTGGCCAAGTCAACCCAGACGCCCGGAGTCCATCTTTGGTTGCACACCAAGTCGGCCATGCCTTGCTGCCTCCTGTACACTGTTGGTCAACAGTTGATGCACGCCAAGTACTTCGACTACAGCCGATGCCCCGAGGACACCGAGTACGACTACACACGGCGATGCGTCAAGTTCAACTACCGTCGACCTGAACATCTACGGAAACGTGTACAATTACCGTCGCCACATGATCAACTACTTCCACTACGAGATGCACCTCTACCGACGCCGTGTACGACAACTTCCCACGACGACCGTTGCGAGAACGTCTACTTCCATCTACACCGCATCAAACTCGAACCGCCCCGAAACGCACGCTTCAAAGGTATAACCGCCGAGAACGACCGCCGTGGAACGAATGCATGTGTGTTGTATGAGATGCCCGCGTTTGCATCGTGTCCGAAATTGTCGCGTGCATGTTTCACCTCGTTGCCATGCCACCATCTTGTGGGAACCCGGTATCCGGGATCACCCCACCTTCTATCGCATGTCACGCTCTCGTCACTTTTCCTTTTGCACCGGTATCTCCATGAGCTATCGGAACCGGAATGTTGCCGTGGCATCATTTTCGGATTCGTTGCCGTGGCATCCGTTTCATTCCGCCATGGTGACAAATGCTTCATAACATGCTCTTGTCAACATTTTCATAAAAAAATTGCATACTTGTATATGTCATCCGCATCATGATAACAACAATTAAAATGTTTAATATTGTGTTCGCATTAAACTGCTAAATGACATGGGGATTCTCCGGAATTGTTGTTTGTTGCTTCCGGCCTCATTTAACCTTGACTAGATATGTAGTTTAATTATGCTTCACCCTTTGCCATGTTTAACAACACTTAATATTGTTGAGTACCTAACCGAGAGAGAACTAAATAATTGATGTGGTGTTCCGTCAATATGCAACTCGTGCATATTGAGCTCCACTTAAATTGTAGTGTTGTTTGCTTCATTTTTCCATGCCATGCCTCATTAAACCGGACATGCATCATACTTGATTGTGCATCATGCCTTGACTATGCTTGTGTGTTTACCATGGTTGTTTGCTTCTTTCCGGTTTGCTTCTCTTGTTAGCTTCGGTTTCGTTCCGGAGTTGTGAGGATTCGTTCGACTACGTCCGTTTGTTTTCTTCATGGACTCGTTCTTCTTCCTTGCGGGATTTCAGGCAAGATGATCATACCCTCGAAATCACTACTATCTTTGCTATGCTAGTTTGCTCGCTCTTTTGCCATGCCAATGCTACGATGCCTACCATTTGCTTGTCAGCCTCCCAAATTGCCATGTCAAACCTCTAACCCACCATGTCCTAGCAAACCGTTGATTGGCTATGTTATCGCTTTGCTCAGCCCCTCTTATAGCGTTGTTAGTTGCAGGTGAAGATTGAAGTTTGTTCCTTGTTGGAACATGGAGATGTTGTTTCTTGTTGGAACATGTTACTTGTTGGGATATCACAATATATCTTATTTAATTAATGCATCTATATACTGGTAAAGGGTGGAAGGCTTGGCCTTATGCCTGGTGTTTTGTTCCACTCTTGCCGCCCTAGTTTCCGTCATATCGGTGTTATGTTCCCGGATTTTGCGTTCCTTATGCGGTTGGGCTATTTATGGGAACCCCTTGACAGTTCGCCTTAAGTAAAGCTCTTCCAGCAATGCCCAACATTGGTTTTACCATTCGCCACCTAGCCTCTTTTTCCCTTGGGTTTCGCGGACTCAAGGGTCATCATTATTTTACCCCCCCGGGCCAGTGCTCCTCTGAGTGTTGGTCCAACCTGTCAGCTGCCGGTGGCCACCAGGGGCAACTCTGGGTTGGCCTACCCATACCTTGGACAATCTGAGTGTGCCCTAAGAAAGAGATATGTGCAGCTCCTATCGGGATTTGTCGGCACATTCGGGCGGTGTTGCTGGTTTAGTTTTACCCTGTCGAAATGTCTTGTTGTACCGGGATACCGAGTCTGATCGGAATGTCTCGGGAGGAGGTCTATTCCTTCGTTGACCGTGAGAGCTTGTGATGGGCTAAGTTGGGACACCCCTGCAGGGATTTGAACTTTCGAAAGCCGTGCCCGCGGTTATGGGCAGATGGGAATTTGTTAACGTCCGGTTGTAGAAAACCCGAAGTTGACCTTAATTAAAATACATCAACCGTGTGTGTAACCGTGATGGTCTCTTTCCGGCGGAGTCCGGGAAGTGAACACGATGTTGGAGTTATGTTTGACGTAGGCTGCTCTAGGATCACTTCTTGATCGCTACTAGCTTCACGACCGTGCCTTGCTTCTCTTCTCGCTCTCTTTTGCGATTGTAGCCACCATATATGCTAGTCGCTTGCTGCAGCTCCACCTCATTACCCCATCCTTCCTATAAGCTTAAATAGTCTTGATCTCGCGGGTGCGAGATTGCTGAGTCCCCATGGCTCACAGATACTTCAAAAAAACCAGTTTGCAGGTGCCTATGTTACCGAGCAGGAGACGCAACCAAGCTCAAGGAGGAGCTCGATGAAGATCTTGCCCTTTGTGTTGTTTCATTTTAGTTGATCAGTAGTGGAGCCCAGTTGGGGTCGATCGGGGACCTTTGTCGCATTTGGGGTTCTTCTTTTATTTTGGTTCCGTAGACGGACCTTGATTGTATCTGGATGATGTAATGCTTTGTTCATGTAATTGTGTGAATTTGGCGATTGTAAGCCAACTATGTATCTCTTTCCCTTATGTATTACATGGGTTGTGTGAAGATTACCTCACTTGCGACATTGCTTTCAATGCGGTTATGCCTCTAAGTCGTGCTTCGACACATGGGAGATATAGCCGCATCGAGGGCGTTACACGACTAGAGGTGATGGAGCGCCATGTAGCCACAACCGAGGATTCCCTTGCCTCTTGGCAGGTGAGGATCCAACGAGAGGTCGACCGGAAGGTGCTGGGGATCTGCGAGGCCCTTGTCGAGGAATACCGCCAAAAGTTTGTGCTCCAGGAGGCTCGCTTCAAGCAGCGGCACATTGAACTGCAGGGCAAGGCCGATGCCCTCAATCTGAAGCTGGCTGCGGCAGAGCGACGCGAGAAGGCCGCTGAGGAAGCCTGGGCCACTGCGGAGGCCGAGTTGGCCTCCCTTCATCAACTGGTTTAAGGTGTTACGTCCCTCGTGGAGAGAGCCTCAAACGAGGCGGGTCGCCGCCGAACGCTGAAGCGTGATCGTCCCTTGATGATCTAGGACCTTAGGGTCAGGGCCAACTGGGCCCTAAGCACCATCCACAACGAGAGCATCTCCCACCTATACGAAGCTGATGATGCCGGCTACCTCCGTTTCTTCACCCAGCTCGTGACCCACCTCGAAGGCGTGGCCGCGAGAGCACGCCAGCTCATCGAAGAGAAGATACGCGACCTTCTTGGACACGCGTTCTCGCGTGTCTTCATCCACCTTCTTAGCCTCGATCCCGACTTCGACTTCAGCGCCGTGATAGCCCCCATTCTCGGAGTAACCCAGGGGGACCTAGCGAGCTGGGTGGACCACCATGTGGACGACCTGATCACGGAATCGCCCAGGCCAACGATGTGGTTGCGTTGACAGCTGACGAGGGCAGAGCTGATGGTTCAAAAGCTCTATCCTAGGCTCAGCAGAGAAGTCCCCGCCGGTCTACATCCTAAGAACTCCGGGGTCTTGGGCCCATCGCCCGTCACACTTTGGGTCGTTGCGAGCAGGGCGGATCAGGCTCCACCGCAGTCATGGATGGTGCCGGCCCAGCCATCCCGCAATGCTGAACTAGATGTCTGACAAAGCTTCGGCTGATACTACGATGCCGAGTGCCCATAACTATTCCCGCATGGTGGTTAGTGCGTAAAGGCCGGTGGCCAACAGAGAACAAATACCCAAATCCTTAGTGTGTTAGGGGCTCTCGAAGACGAGTAGAGACTCACGATAATGTGACCCCGTCACCCCGTCTCGAGGAAGTACGACAAGGGCCAGGCCCAACCCCCTCTCTTTAGGGTGGTCTACCTGCTCGCCGTGCCTCGTAATTATCTCGTGGGAGCTCTTCAGGCCCTCTCAACATTCACATCAACTCATGGGTACCACTCAGGGCCGACCCAACTAACCAGAGACTGTCGGGAACTTAGGTCCACCTCTACCGGGATGGTACTACCTGTCTCTTCAGTCCCATGGTAACAGTGCACAGGGGCTACAGGTAAAGGTAATTGTGTGTTTGTAACATCAAGGAGGAAACCCGAGGAATCATCCTCGATGGAATCCACTCGATGTAATCATCAAGCTGAACTTAGGAGGAATGACCCTCGAGATTCACACTTGAGGTGCTGCACGACAGAGTCGTATAGGGAGTGGTGAAGGAGGAATCATCCTCGAGGACCACGACTGAATAGCTACACTACAGAGTTATCATCAGGAGTGCGTTACAAGGTATCACCCTTGGCACTCGATAGTAGCTCTGCAGAGTCGAGCAACAAAAAGGGGTGTAATGAGATGTGTCGAGCTCTGGACCTCGATCACGTTGATCGAGTCATCGGTCATCAAGCCGGACAACTGGGACAAGGTGAGGATCACTGGTGGATCACAAATCAACGTATACTAAGCTGTTTAGGATAAGCATGTAAGGTACAATAGCAGGTTACAAAAGCAGGCCATGCATCAGAATAGGAGCAATCAATAAGAGTAGCCAAATCTAATGCAAGCATGAGAGAGAATGGAATGGGCGATATCGGAATGACTAAGGGAGGTTTGCTTGCCTGGAAGCTCTACTGAGAGGGAAGGAGGGTCATCGGTGACGTAGTCAATCACATGGGCATCAACAGCGGTCTCGGGGTCTATTGGCGAGAAGAGGGGGAAGAAACAATAAATACTAGCAAACAGATGCATCACTAAGCATGACATAATGAAATGCGGTGCTAGGGGTGTTCTAACGCAGTGCTACACAATGTCGGTGAAGGGCGAAAACATCCGGGAAAGTTTTCCCCATGTTTGGCATTTTTGGACAGATGAAATGGAGGGGGTTGGTTGCATGTTCGCTATTCTAGGGGCACGTGACAGATGAACGAATCACATATTCGGATTTGTCATATTTTTCTAAGCAACTTTCATGTATAAATTATTTTCATCCGAGTTACGGTTGAATTTCTAAAGTTTTAGCAATATTCTGAATTATTTTTAATTCAAAACTGGAATTATGATGTCAGCCTGATGTCATCATGATGTCAACAGTCAACAGAGCGTTGACTGGTCAAACTAACAGTTGGGGCCCATCTGCCATTGACATAACTAAACTAAGAGTGTTAAATTAACTAAATTAGCTATTACACTAATTAAGCAAGGTTAATTAAGTTAATTAATTATTTAATTACTTATTTATTTTTTAACATTTTTAAATTTGTTTCCAGGGGCTGGCCCCACGTGCAATGGCACAGGGGCCTTAGCGGGGCGGGCGCAACGGGCACCAGGTGTGGTCGTGCGGGTACTGGTCGTAGCCCACCTAGGTGTGACTGGGCACCGGCGGGTAGTAGCGAGGCCACGGCGGGGCGGCGAGGTGGTCCAACAGTGACCGCGTGAGCGCGTGCCTCGATCGCTTGAACAGGGGAAGGGGACGACCGTGGGGGAGTGAGCTGGGCAAGGCCTAGGGTGTTTCTCCTTTTGTAATTTTCTTTTACCTTTTCTTTGTTTATCTTTTTACTTTTTAGTTTTATTTTAGTTTTATAAAATATCAAGTTAGACCCTATATTAGTATCAATAATTAGGCCACTACCACAAATAATTTGGCACATTAATTAAATTGTTATATTTTATTTATTAGTCAAAAGCATTTAATAATTTTTTAATTCATTGTTTTAATTAGTTTAGGGCATTAAACCACTTGTAAAAATATTGGTTCACCACCATAATTAGCTATAGAATATTTGCCACACTTTGGACATTTTTGTTTCGACATTGGAAAATTTTATTTGTTTTAGATGACTTTGAATTTTTGAAATCGAACGGGGTTGAAACACCGCGAGATTAACAACAGTAATCATGGTGATGTGGCTTCATTAGCAGAGGTTACTGTAGCTTAAATATCCAGGCATCACAGTTTTCAAATTAGGACAGAAATTTAGCTAGCTTTCAAATTATGACAAAAATTTAGGTCGGTTTCAAATTAGGACAAAAATTTAGCTAGATTTCAAATTATGACAGAAAATTTCTCTCTTTTCTATTTTATAAATTCAGTGCCATATACAGGTTGATGTTATTTTGTTTTATAAATTCAGTGCAAGTGGTTTGATGTGTATGTGGTGATAAAGAAGTACCCTTTATTGTGTATCTTCGCAGGGAAAATGATCCGAGTGGCCTATGTTTTGCCGGAATATTGATTCATTTCTGTCCTGGTGAATTTCAGGCGCTCGATATGTCCACTTTTTAGCAAAGGTCATGCCAAAATTTCACGTGAATTTTGGCATGACTTGTGCTAGAAAGTTGGCATATCGAGTGCGGGGATTTGCTTCGACAGGAATGAAACGGCATTCCAACAAACCATGGACCTTTATTTATTTCATTACTCATTTTATTATAGCTTAAGAATTAAACGAGTAGAATCTTAGGAAACATATCGAACAACGAAGAAACCGGGGCTTCTAACCACGGTGTAGACGACATAGAATATGACCATGAACATGACTAGATCGACTTTTTATCTTGTAAACATAGTCAAGGTTTGCAGGACAGCCTTGAGGATGTTACTGATGCCGACATCGACACTGATGGCGGTGCCTAGACTGGCGCGGAAGGTTTCTGCGGGAAAGGTACAGCCGCCGAAGCCGCTAACGAAAAGAAGAAGCAGAAGAAGCAGAGGACAGGAAAACCTAACAAACTCGACCGAAAGACTACTAGTCGCAATGATGCACCTCGGCAAATTTGAGACATTAGAGCCGGATGAAGCTCGCAAGTGCTACGGGAACTAAGGCAGATGCATCCTACGGGAATGCGCGAGCATCAACGACAAATGACTTAATGAGTAAACCAAATTTGGAGTAGTTGCTCCCAACGAAGCTGCACAAGAGATTCCAGTTACCCGGCCGGAAAGAAGACATAGAACACCCGTGGGATGATCCTACCATGAAAAAGATTAACAACCACGCCATGGGCATGTTCAGCAATGATTTGGCCTCCTGGAAAGGGAGGGTGAAACGAGCTCTTGAGGCTGATGAACCGTTGTCCAAGATTCTGGAGGAAAAGTCGACACTTACGAAAGAGGAATTCGAAACGTTCAAGGACACTTGCGCTACCGACGCAGCCAAGGCTAAGTGTGAGAAATTCAAGGAGCTTCAGCAAAGGAACACAGGGAACCAACGCCTCAGAAGTTGTGGCTACCTTGGCAAAAGGCCCATATGGGATAAGGAGGTTGCAGAATGTGAAGTCGCGGGGATCCCAAACCCCTTTGCGAAGTTCACCAACCCGTTGGAGCATGACTTCATTAGGGCCCGGTACAACTGAGACAAGGAAAAGAAGGTTTTTTACACGGACCTGATCATGAGGAAATTGATTAGAATATAGGTAATTATTATTATACAACCTTACATTTAGCTTCTGATCAAGTTGACTACACATTCGTAAATGGTTCACATTCCTATTGCAGGAGGCTTGTGGCCGAAAGCGACTCTTCATCGATGAGGCCCAAGTCGGACACCCCTCTCAACCGGGCCTTGAATGAACTGAAGGGACTCCCTTTGGACTAGCGGACACAATATGGACGTGTGCAAGGCGTTAGAGATGGCGCCACTTGGAAGTTGTAAGATCCCAATTTTCAATTAGGTATCATATGCATCCATGATTCTTGCATTTTTGAATTGGTTTCATTTGGACATTTTGATCCTAGAGACCTTAAGCAACTCAATGACCATTTGAGAGAGTTGGAGGTTTTCATAAAATTCCAATTTTGAATTTTCAAAATTGGTAAATTATATCAAGTTGATTTTTATGTGAAATTATTTTTCCAATTATTTTGAAATAAATAAAATAATGACAAGATAATATGAATTCGTCAAAACAGAGGAACTAATGGCAATTTAATTTTAAATAAAAATATTTATTTTAATTGAATTTTATTTGAGATTTTATTTAGTTAAATTAGCAAAAAATTGCATTTTTACCCATAAAAATGTTTATGTTGTCCTTAATATTTGTAGACGATCGTGAAAATTATTTTGGGGATTTTAGGATTTTTCTTTATTTTATTTTTGGAATTTTATTTTTCAGTGAAATTATTAAAAAAAACTCTCCCGCCGCCGAACTGGGCCGGCCCAAGTCGCCAGCCCAACCTAGCCGAGCGTCGCGCCGCCTCTCGTAAGTCCGGCCGGAGCACGGGACCGCCGCCACCGCCGTGACCGACCGGGAGTCCGCCTGCCGAGGCCGCCCCTACCCCAAGTTGCCGCCACCAGGCTTTATAAGCCGAGGCCCAGGGCCCTCTCCTCCCACCAAGCCGCGTCGCCGACGTCGAGCCGCTGTGCCGCCGCTCGCCGCTGCAGCAGCTGCCCGGTAGCACCGTCGCCGCCGCCCGCGCAAAGCCGCCGCCACCGCTAGTTGCTGTCGCTGCCATCGCTGCCTCGCCGCATGCTGCCGGAGACACCGCCGATTTGACCCGCCGCTGCCTTCGAACTGGTATAAACCGATCCGGTTTTTCTTGGTTTAGTTCGGTTTATTTCGTTTGGATCGGTATTATTTTTTTAGGGTTCGTTAATTAGTGAGCATTCACCCGTTTTTCTCTATTAACAAACGAATTCGTTCGTTAGTTTCTGTTAGTTGAAGTTCGTCCGAGAGATTTTTCTTTTTTGTTTATTTTCGTCCAGGGACCTATTTGTAATTACTTTTATCGCAAATTAGTCCCTGATCTACGAACTCTTGTTACTTTCTGCTCGTTTATCCAAATCCAGGGAAACTAACGCCAAAATCTTTGTCTTGGTCCCCTCTGTTCAGATAAACCACTTGAACATGATTTTGAAAATTTAAAATTTGGTTTCAAGCAGATTTGAATTCAAACTTCTTTTGTTCGTAGTTTGAGTTTCGTAACTCCGATTCAATTGATTCTTTTTGCAAATCGAAGCTCTTCACTTGAACTTTAAGTTTAGATCTTTTCTTTTTGGTTTTACCTTTGCTTCATATGCTTGAGTGCTTATGTATGCTATTGTTTGTTCACGATAGAGTTTCTGGAGTGTTAGGCATGCTACTACGAATCTCTAGGGTTTTCCGATCATCGGCAAGGCAAGTAACACTTTGATCATACTCCTTTATTACCTAGTTTTTTATGCATTAGTTTGAACACTCAAACATTGCATGAGTAGAACTTTGATAATATGTGGGTAATGGGAAGTAGTTGATGAGGTAGGAACCTAATGTCTTATTCAAACCTCGGGTATTATTGCGTTTGATTGCATTACTTTGCTATGCTCGTAGACGTGGATTGGTTTGTGAGATTCATGAAAGATATGAGAGTTATTTATAACTAAGGGAAAATTAAGGTGGCTACTTTAATACACATCTGGGTGGATTGGTTGTGGGCACTTGGGGATATACCAGCCTTGTCCTAGGAGATCCCGGGGAACCCGTGTGATCATCCTATGGTTCGCCACCCAGGCTCAAAGGGATCATAATATTATTCATGCTAGAAACTTCTGTGTGCAGCCACAAGCCATTATGGGCTCTAGCATAGTTGAGTCAGTTGTGGGAATCCTTTCCATGATGGGCTAGCAGATGTAGGGGATTGTAGGTGTACCGGCCTATCTATCGGTTAAGGGGACCTCCTCGGAAAGACTGTGTCTCGATCATCCGTTTCTCAAAGATCATGCAGTGCGAGAAATACAACGGAGTAGATCGAGTCTTGTGGGGAAAAGTGTGCAAACCTCTGCAGAGTGTATAAGCTAATCATGATTAGCGTGTCCCTGGTTATGGACATCTTGAGTATCTGGTACTTGGATTATTATGTTGATCTCATCACTTTACTTAATTAATTTGTCGGGTTGTTAATATAAATTTTGGGATTGAGTTGGGGTTACCTTCTCAATAATTTTCAACAAACTTTGTAGTTAAATAAAACATATTGCTTTGTTGTAGGGAAAAACTAGATTTATGCAAATGATAACCATAGAGCCTCCACCAGCCATATATGCATGTAGTGATAGATGTTATTTTGTTCATTGCTCTATAGTGTTATCTTGCCAGCATATTCCATGTCTGACCTACACGGCTGCAACGTATCATGTTGTAGAATTTTCAAACGAAGAGTAAGGTGCGCTAGGTCGTTGTCGTGCACTCAGTATTGCCATGGAGTTGGACGGCCTCATTTATCTTCGATACTTCCGCAGTTATCTTATTTAGATGTCCTTCAACCATATTATTGTAATAAGTAATCTTTTTGAGACACTCTATGTAATAAGTGTGTGATTGAACTCTATTATAATTCCTCGAGTATTATGTGTGTCAGCAATACCAATCCAGGGATGACACTTAAGCATAGAGACTTGACCGTCTGAGGTCGAGTCGCTACAGAAGTTCTATTACAATAAGGGCCTGGAGGCCAAGAAGTAGAAAAAGAAGTTCAGGAAGGCGGACATCGATGAGAAGGTGAAGGTTGCGTTCAAGAAAGAAGCAGTCATGGAAGAGAAAAAAGCAGTTGAGGCCAGAAATGAGTTGCTCAAGCAGGCAGTCGATGCAGCTCTAGCTGCCTGCAGAAATGATTTTGCTACTAACTTGATTCCGGCAGTCATCAACTGGATGAAGGAAAATCCAGACAAGGCGGCACATGATTTTCCCATGACCAGCTTCGTCAGGAGCAACTGGGTGAACATCACAACTGCGCCATCACCTGCTCTCGCAACCACAACTGCTCCTGCACTAGCATCCGCACCCACTCATAGCAGCCCATCCTTTGTCTATGGCGTGCTAGGCATGCTTTCATCTATCACTGACCTTGATGCCCTCACGGTAATTACACGTCACACCACCATATTTATCTACGATCCTCCGTTTTCATTGCCTTTTGGATGTTTTACATCACAGACATGTCTTTGCAGGCCGACGAAATTCCATGAACCATACTCCATGATTGCTCCCTGACTATAGCGCCAAAAAACTCATGCATGCTAGGACTACGTCGGTATTTCCCCAAAGAGGAAGGGATGATGTAGCACATCAAAGGTGGGTATTTCCCTCAGTGATGAAACCAAGGTTATCGAACTAGTAGGAGAACCAAGCAACACAACGTAAACAACACCTGCACACAAATAACAACACCTCGCAACCCGACGTGTTAAAGGGGTTGTCAAACTCTTTCGGGTAACGATGCCAGAAATTTGTAGTAGATTGAAATAATAGATCGTAAATAAATAAAGTCAAGCAAAGTATTTTTGTATTTTTTGTTTAATAGATATGAATAAAAATGCAAAGGAAAAGTAGATCACAAGCAAATATATGAGAAAGAAGACCCGGCGGCTGTAGGTTTCACTAGTGGCTTCTCTCAAGAAAGATAGCAAACGGTGGGTAAACAAACTACTGTTGGGCAATTGATAGAACCTCAAATAATTATGACGATCTCTAGGCAATGGTCATTACATAGGAATCACGTCCAATATTAGTAGACCGACTCCTGCCTGCATCTACTACTATTACTACACACATCAACCGCTATCCAGCATGCATCTAGTGTATTAAGTTCATGGAAAACGGAGTAATGCAATAAGAACGATGACATGATGTAGAGAAGATCTGTTTATCTGTTGCCTAGATATAGATCCCATCTTTTTATCCTTAGTAGCAACGATACATACGTGTCGGTTCCCTTTCTGTAACTGCTATCAAGCATCATAAGATCTAACCCACTACCGGGCACGATAAATAGATCAAGTTGGCCAAACAAAACCCAAATATCAGAGAAGAAATGCGAGGCTATACGAGATCATGCATATAAGAGATCAAAGAAACTCAAATAACTCTCATGGATATAAAAATATATGATTGATCATAAACTCAAAGTTCATTAGATCCCAACAAACACACCGCAAAAAGAGTTACATCATATGGATCTCCAAGAGACAATTGTATTGGGAATAAAGTGAGAGAGAGATGAAGCCATCTAGCTACTAACTACGGACCTGAAGGTCTACAAGGAACTACTCACGCAACATTGGAGAGGCACCAATGGAGGTGGTGAACACCATCCGAGATGGTGTCTAGATTGGATCTAGTGGTTCTAGACTCTGCGGCGGCTGGATGAATATTTCGTCGACTCTTCTATGGTTCTGGTATTTTTGGGGCATTTATCAAGAAAAGAGGCGGCCCAGGGGGCACCCGAGGTGGGCACAACCCACCAAGGCGCGACTGGGCCTCCTGGCGTGCCCTGGTGGGTTGTCCCCTCCTCGGGACTCCCCCGGGTGCAACCAGGGCCCAACATGTTCCTTCGGGTCCATAAAAAATCTTTGTACAGTTTCGTGGCATTTGGACTCCGTTTGATATTGATTTGCTGCGATGTAAAAAACACGGAAAAAACAGGAACTGACACTATGTCAATAGGTTAGTACCAAAAAATGATATAAAATGACTATAAAATGAGTATAAAACATCCAAGATTGATAATAAAACAGCATTGAACAATGAAAAATTATAGATACGTTGGAGATGTATCAGCATCCCCAAGCTTAACTCCTACTCGTCCTCGAGTAGGTAAGTGATAAAAACAGAATTTTTGATGTGGAGTGATGTTTAACATGTCATATCATATTCTTTTCTTTATAGCATGGACAATTGGACTTTTTATGTGATTCAAAGCAATAGTCTAGTTTTGACATAATAATTTAGATACTCAAGCCTATCAACAAGCAACCATGTCTTTCAAAATATAAATGCTAAAATAAGTTATCCCTACAAAATCATATATTCTTGTCATGCTCTGTCTTCTTAACACAAAGAATTTATCATGCACAAACCCAATGACAAGCCGAGCAATTGGTTCATACTTTTTAACGTGCATGAGCTTTTTCAACCCTCACACAATACATGAGTGCAAGCCATGGATATAGCACTACGGGTGGAATAGAATATGATGATAGGGGTAAATATAAAGAAGACAAAAAGTAGAAAGTATCACATCGATGCGGCTAACCAACAAGCTATGGTGATGCCCATCAATCGACATCAACGTGAGGAGTAGGGATTGCCATGCAACGAATGCACTAAGAGCTATAAGTGTATGAAATCTCAATATGAAACTAAGTGGGTGTGCATCTAATCCTATAATGGAAAATTCCCACTAGTATATGAAAGTGACAACATAGGAGACATTCCATATGAAAAACATGGTGCTAATTTGAACCACAAGTGTGGTAAAGGATACTAACAATGCCCCTTCTCTCTTTGTTTATTTATTATTTTATTTTTTTCTTTTCCTTTTTTTCTTTTTTTCTCTCTTTTTTTCTTTCTTTTTTTCCTTCTCCCCCTTTTTTCTCTCATTGTCCAGAGTCTCATCCCAACTTGTGGGGGACTCATAGTCTCCATCATCCTTTCCACACTAGGGCACTGCTCTAAAGATGAATAATGATGATCATCACACTTCTATTTACTTATAACTCAAAAGAAATAAAAACTACAACTCAATATCTATGATAAAGTATGACTCTATAAGAATGCCTCTTGCATGTACCAGGATGTGCAATGATCTAGTGTAACATGTATGAAAAATGATGAATGGTGGCTGAGCCACAACTACTATGTCAGCTATAAGATCATGCAAAGCAATATGACAGTGAATGCTCAAGTCATCAAACAGAAGCGGTGGAGGTTGCATGGCAATATATCTCGGAATGGCCATGGAAAAGCCATAATAGGTAGGTATGGTGGCTGTTTTGAGGAAGAAATAATAAGGCTTATGTGTGATAGAGTGTATCATAGCACGGGGTTTGCATGCACCTGTGAAGTTTGCACCACGTCTCGATGTGAGAAAGGGCAATGCACGATACCGTAGAGGCTAGCAAATTGGAGAAAGGTAAGAGTGCTTATAATCCATGGACTCACATTAGTCATAAAGAACTCATATACTTATTGCAAAAGTTTATTATCCGTCAAAGCAAAGTACTAGTACGCATTCCCCTAGGTGATAGATTGGTAGGAAAATACCATCGCTTGTCCTCGACCGCCACTCATAAGGAAGACAATCAAAAATAAATCATGCTCCAACATCATGGCATAACGAGAGACTATACATGCATGCTTCGGGAATCACAATCCTTAACTCCAATATTCCTATGGGAGCACAATTACTCATCAACATAACTCACATATCACATCATCATATCACAAAACTATTACTAAGAATCAAGTTTATTCTGTCCAAGATCTTCATGACTTTTTTTCTCTCTTAAATCTTCTTGGATATCTATCACTTTTGGACTAATTTTCACATGTTGCTTTTCATAAGCTCAAACAAATATAAATGAAGATCATGAGCATAATAAATTTTTCATTCTCTCAAAATAATTTAAGTGAAGCAAGAGAGATTTTCTTAAAATTTTACTAACTCTCAAATAAATCTAAGTGAAGCAAGAGAGCATTTCTTCAAACATAGTAAGCACACCGTGCTAAAAAAGATGTCAGCGAAGCACCAGAGAAAGTCCTAGCTCATAAAAGATTTAAGTGAAGCATAGAGAGCAATTCTAACAAGTCATGACATAATTTTGGCTCTCTCGAATTGGTCTGTCTAGCAAGGATTGATGACCTAAAACAAAAAATAAAATAAGCAAAGACTCATAGCATACAAGACACTCAAAGCAAAACACATATCATGTGACGAATAAAAATATAATCTCAAGTAAAATACAGATGGTCGTTGGAAGGAAGTGGGGATGCCACTCGGGGGGCATCCCCAAGCTTAGTTGGTTGCTCGTTTTTTGATAATAGCTTGGGAAGCTGGGGCATCCCCAAGCTTAGGCTCTTCCATCCTTCCTTTATCCATTGTAAGATAACCCAAAACTTGAAAACTCTAATCACACAAAACTCAACAAAACCTTTGTGAGATTCGTTAGTATAAGAATAATAAATCACTACTATAAGTACTATATCAAACCAATTCATATTTTGTTTTTGTATTATATGTATTGTATTCCATATTTGCTATGGAAAAAAATCATCAAAGAAAACCATAGAGCCATCAAAATAAGCGCACAACACAAAGAAAACAGAATCTATCAAAACAGAACAGTCTGTAGCAATCTGACTATTTCGAATACTTCTGTAAATCCAAAAATTCTAAAAAATTAGGACGACCTGAGAAATTTGTATATTGATATAATTCAAGTGGAATGGGTATTTTATCGCTCTCTGGTAACAAACGTAAATTAATTTCGTGAGTGTAAAAGTTTCTTTTTTTAGCAAGATCAAACAACTATCACCCAAGAATATCCTAAAGGCTTTACTTGGCACAAACACTAATTAAAACATAAAAAACACAATCATAATAGTAGAATAATTGTGCTAACACTCCAGAACTGAAAGCCAATATAAATTTTATTCATTGGGTTGCCTCCCAACAAGCGCTATAGATTTATGCCCTGAGCTAGGCATAAAGCAAGGATCTAAGTTTTGTCATCTTTGTCCAACTCTTCAATCAAACACTTAGAATCCTTCAAAGATTTAGCATAAAGACCTTCAATAGAAATACTCCTTGGAGTAAATTTGAATATTTCATTCTTACAAAAAGGATCTCTTATATCTTCAGCAAAGTTTGGATGGATGCTAATCATCTTAAGGTCTCCCTTATCATTATTACTAGAAGATGCACCCTTGTTTCTAGATATCCTACTCTTTACAGGAGTTTCCTAAATAATTTTAGTGGTAGTGAAAGCCGTGCTTAGATTACTAAAGATTTCTTCCAATTTATCGATCCGAGACGGACTTTCTTCTATTATTTCATGGATTTGGGTACCCCTCTCTTTTAACAACTTAAAAATATCGCCCGCTTTTAACCCAAGATTAGTAGCAAAATTATGCATTTTTATGTATAATTTCCATATGATCTTCGGTGAGCATTTTCTTTTCGATAGCATCTAGTCTTTCCATGACATGCTCAAGAGTCAAAATTGTTTCATTAACCATAAGAGGTGGTGAGCCCACTAAATTTCCCATAGCATTAAGAGCATCAAGGACAAATCTATACCAAGTGGTGATGCCAACATAAAAACAACGAAGAAGCACAATGGTAGATTGCTTACGGATAGATCTATTATGAGGATTGCAAATTCTATACCAAGCATGTTTTAAATTTTTCTCCTCCCATTTGTTTAAAGTTGAGGACCTCGTCCTCGGGAGTGCAAGCAATAGAGTAAGAACTATCCATAACAGCAAACAAGGATGCACACAAAAACAGATCTGGCAAGAAAATGGCGAACAAAAAAAGAGGGGCGAATAAAACGACAATTTTTTGTGAAGTGGGGGAGAGGAAAATGGAAAATAATGTAAATTGCAAGGAGATGAGATTTGTGATTAGGAACCTGGTTATGTTGAAGATCCTCCCCGGCAACGATGCTAGAAATTCCTTTTGATTTCTCCATGACTATAGCGCCAGAAAACTCTTGTATGCTAGCACTACATCGGTATTTCCCCAACGAGGATAGGATGATGTAGCACAGAGAAGGTAGGTATTTCCCTTAGTGATGAAACCAAGCTTATCGAACCAGTAGGAGAACCAAGCAACAAATGTAAACAGCACCTGCACACAAATAACAACACCTGCAACCCGACGTGCTAAAGGGGTTGCCTATCCCTTTCGGGTAACGATGCCAGAAATTTGTAGTAGATTGAAATAATAGATCGTAAATAAACAAAGTGTAGAAAAGTATTTTGTATTTTTGGTTTAATAGATCTGGATAAAAATGCTAAGGAAAAGTAGATCGCAAGCAAATATATGAGAAAGAAGACCCGACGGCCTAGGTTTCACTAGTGGCTTCTCTCGAGAAAGATAGTGGCTTCTCTCGAGAAAGATAGGAAATGGTGGGTAAACAAATTACTTCTGGGCAATTGATAGAGCCTCAAATAATTATGACGATATCCAGGCAATGATCATTATATAGGCATCACGTCCAAGATTAGTAGACCGACTCCTGCCTACATGTACTACTATTACTCCACACATCGACCATTATCCAGCATGCATCTAGTGTATTAAGTTCATGGAAAAATGGAGTAATGCAATAAGAACGATGACATGATGTAGACAAGATCCATTTATCTATTGCGTAGATATAGATCCCATCTTTTTATCCTTAGTAGCAACGATACATACGTGTTGGTTCCCAAATATCGGAGAAGAAATACGAGGCTATAAGAGATCATGCATATAAGAGATCAAAGAAACTCAAATAACTTTCATGGATATAAAAAGATATGACTGATCATAAACTCAATGTTCATCAGATCCCAACAAACACACCACAAAAAGAGTTACATCATATGGATCTCCAAGAGACCATTGTATTGAGAATCAAGAGAGAGAGAGAGAGATGAAGCCATTTAGCTACTAACTACGGACCCGAAGGTCTACAAAGAACTACTCATGCATCATTGGAGAGGCACCAATGGAGGTGGTGAACCCCATCCGAGATGGTGTCTAGATTGGATCTGGTGGTTCTGGACTCTACGGCGGCTAGATGAATATTTCGTCGACTCTTCTAGGGTTCTGGTATTTTTGGGGTATTTATGGAGCAAAGAGGCGGTCCGGGGGGCATCCGAGGTGGGCACAACCCACCAGGGCATGCCTGGGCCTCCTGGCGCACCCTAGTGGGTTGTCCCTTCCTTGGGACCCCCCTAGGTGCAACCAGGGACCAACATGTTCCGTCTGGTCCATAAAAAATCTCTATAAAGTTTCGTGGTATTTGGAATCCGTTTGATATTGATTTTTTGCGATCTAAAAAACACAGGAAAAACAAGAACTGGCACTTGGCACTATTTCAATAGGTTACTACTAAAAATGATATAAAATGATTATAAAACATCCAAGATTGATAATAAAATAGCATGGAACAATAAAAAATTATAGATACGCTGGAGACATATCACTCTACGTGATCAAAGGCCAGAAGGTGGACGTCGGAAAGGTAGTGATAACGAAGCCCTTGGAACTCACGTTCCACAGCCAGCTGATCCGCATTGGAAACTTCAGGGTGAACTTGTTGAGTGTGAAAGAGGGGCACGAGGATTTGCCTCCTGCAGTATGGCTCGGGGGAGAGGACGACGAGACCCCGATGCGGCTTGGAGACTGCAAGGGTTGGGTGCTGCTGTGGCCAAAGAATCTTCTTCGTTTGGAGCTGGCCGAGAGCATGCTAGTAACCACACATCAGCAAGTAGGTATGAACACCACCTCCCTACCTACGCAATTACCAACGCCTATAGTGCCAGATGAGAGCGGCGGATGACGCAAGGAAGGGGGTACAATAGTGGATGATGTAATCGCCCCCCTAGAACAAAGAATGGATGACTAGATAGACGAAGATGACCCTCTTCAGTTCCTCAATATAGGAGCCTATGATGACGACATAGAAATGATGGGTCAGCCATATGACTCGGGCTATCAGTATGTTGATGGGGAGATGGATGATGTGCCCGGGAAGGAATGTCCTAGGGTTGATTGTAAGAAGTCTCTGTTCATGCAATCCTCACAGGACACGCCTCCAGATGCAGCCTCAACACAATGTCAAGTAGCCGAGGGTCGTACTAGCCCGACAACACTGGTGGCAGGTGATACATCCATTTTGCAACACGTTTTCCTACTGTTATTTATATTGTTTTTATGCATAATAATGCATGTGGGAGTAATTCTAATGCCTATTCTCTCATAATATGCAAGGTTCACACAAAGAGGGAGAATATCGACAGCTGGAATTCTGGAACTGAAAAAGCTACGTCAGGCTACCTATTTTGCACAACTCCAAATGAGGTGAAACTTCACGGAGATTTTTTATGGAATATATAAGAAATATTGGAGCCAATAAGTACCAAAGTGGGGCCACCAGGTGGGCATAACCCACCTGGGCGTGCCAGGAGGCCTAGGCGCACCAATCTTCTGGTATATAAGTCTTTTTGACCTAGAAAAAATAAGGAGAGGACTTTCAGGATGAAGCGTTGCCGTCTCGAGGCGGAACTTGGGCAGGAGCACTTTTGCCGTCCGGCGAAGCGATTCCACCAAGGGAACTTCCCTCCCAAAGGGGGAAATCATCGTCATCATCATCACCAACAACTCTCCCATCTTGGGGAAGGAAATATCTAGCAACATCTTCAACGGCGCCATCTCCTCTCAAACCCTAGTTCATTTCTTGTGTTCAATCTTTGTACCGAAACTATAGATTGGTACATGTGGGTGACTAGTAGTGTTGATTACATCTTGTAGTTGATTACTGTATGGTTTATTTGGTGGAAGATTATATGTTCATATGCATTACGCTATTTAATACCCCTCTGATCTTGAGCATGATTATCATTTGTGTGTAGTTACTTTTGTTCTTCATGTCACGAGAGAAATCTTGTTGCAAGTAATCATGTGAACTTGATATGTGTTCGATATTTTGATGGTATGTATGTTGTGATTCCCTTAGTGGTGTCATGTGAACATCGACTACATGACACTTCACCATATTTTGGGCCTAAGGGAATGCATTGTGGAGTAGTTATTAGATGATGGGTTGTGAGAGTGACAGAAGCTTAAACCCTAGTTTATGCGCTATTCCATAAGGGACTGATTTGGATCCAAAAGTTTAACGCTATGGTTAGAATTTATTCTTAATACTTTTCTCATAGTTGTGGATGCTTGCCAGGGGGTTAATCATAAGTAGGAGGTTTGTTCAAGTAAGAATATCACATAATTAAGCATTGTTCCACCCACATATCAAATTATCAAAGTAGCGAACACAAATCAAACCAACATGATGAAAGTGACTAGATGAAATTCCCATGTACCCTCAAGAACGCTTTGCTTATCATAAGAGACCGTTTTGGCCTGTCCTTTGCCTCAAAAGGATTGGGATACCTTTCTGCAATTTTGTTACTATTATCGCTACTTGCTCGTTACAAATTATCTTGCTATCAAACTACTCGTTACTTATAATTTCAGTGCTTGTAGAGAATACCTTGCTGAAAACCACTTGTCATTTCCTTCCGCTCCTTGTTGGGTTTGACACTCTTACTTATCAAAAGAACTACCATTGATCCCATATACTTGTGGGTCATCAAGGCTCTTTTCTGGATCCAGTGTCGGGGAGTAAAGCACTCTTGGTGAGGAAAAAATTATTACTACATGCTGAAATTTACTGTCACTTGTTACTATGGAGAACAATCCTTTGAGGGGTTTGTTCGGGGTATCTTCACCTCGATCGGAACCACAATTAGTAACCTCTCAAACAACTGCACCTAATAAAAATATTGGTTATGAAATTCCTTCGAGTATGATAGAACAACTGCTAGCTAATCCTTATGCAGGAGATGGAACCGAACATCCTGATATGCACTTGATATATGTGGATGAAATTTGTGGATTATTTAAGCTTGCAGGTTTACCCAAAGATGAAGCTAAGAAGAAGGTTTTCCCTTTATCTTTGAAGGGAAAATCATTGGCACGGTATAGGCTATGCGACAATACTAGATCTTGGAATTGGAATCGATTGAAATTGGAGTTTCACCAAAAAAATTATCCTATGCATCTAGTTCATCGTGATCGGAGTTACAGATATAATTTTTGGCCTCGTGAAGGAGAAAGTATCGCTCTAGCTCGGGGGAGGCTTAAGTAAGTATTATATTCATGCCCCAATCATGAGCTCTCAAGAGAAATTATCATTTAGAATTTTTATGCTCGGCTTTCTCATGATGATCGATCCATGCTTGATACTGCTTGTACCGGTTCCTTTATGAAGAAGACTATTGAATTCAGGTGGGATCTTTTAGAAAGAATTAAATGCAACTCTGAATATTGGGAACTCGACGAAGGTAAAGAGTCAGGTATTAAGCTTATGTATGATTGTGTTAAATATTTTATGAATACCGATGCTTTTCAAAAGTTTAACACTAAATATGGACTTGACTCTGAGATAGTAGCCTCCTTTTGGGAATCATTTGCTACTCATGTTGATCTTCCTAAGGAGAAGTGGTTCAAATATCACCCACCTATTAAAGAAGAAATTAAAGAACCAGTAATAGCTAAAGATGAAACTATTATCTATAATGTTGATCCAGTTGTTCCTACTGCTTATATTGAAAACCCACCTTTCCCTGTTAGGATAAAGGAACATGCTAAAGTTTCAACTATGGTAAATAAAAGTTATATTAGAACACCGAAACCAGCTGAACAAATCAAGGTTGAACCTAATGTTGTTATGGTTAAAGATCTCTTGGTAGAAAATATAGATGGGCATGTTATTTACTTCTGTGACAAAGCTGGTAGAATTGCCAAACCTGATGAAAAATATAAACATAGACCCGTTGTTGGCATGCCTGTTGTCTCCGTCAAAATAGGAGATCACTGTTATCATGGTTTATGTGACATAGGTGATAGCATGAGTGATATTCCTTTTACCTTATATCAAGAAATTATGAATGATATAGCACCCGCTAAAATAGAAGACATAGATGTTAATATTTAACTTGCTAATAGAGATACCATCACACCACTTGGGATTGTTAGTGATGTTGAAGTCTTGTGTGGGAAGATAAAATATCCTACTAATTTTCTTGTTCTTGGTACCCCACAAGATGACTTTTGTCCCATTATCTTTGGTAGACCTTTCTTGAACACCGTTAACGCTAAAATAAATTGTGAGAAACATACTGTTGGTGTTAGTTTTGGTGATGAGTCTCATGAGTTTAATTTTTGTAAGTTTAGTAGAAAGCATCATAAGAAATAATTGCCTAGTAAGGATGAAATAATTGGTCTTGCTTTTATTGTCGTGCCTCCTACTGATCCACTAGAACAATATTTGCTAGACCATGAAAATGATATGCATATGCATGAAAGAAATGAAATAGATAAGATTTTCTTTGAACAATGTCCTCTACTTAAACACAATTTTCCTATTGAAACTCTAGGAGGTCCTCCTCCACCTAAAGGTGATCCTGTGTTTGAATTACAACAATTGGCAGACACTTTGAAATATGCTTATCTTGATGAGAGAAAAGATATATCTTGTTATTATTAGTGCTAACCTTTCAAAACATGAAGAAGAAAGATTATTGAAGGTTCTGAAGAAGCACCGAGCTGCTATTGGGTATACCCTTAATGATTTAAAGGGAATTAGTCCCACTCTCTATCAGCACAAAATCAATATGGAACCTGATGCTAAACCCGTTGTTGATCACCAACGACGAGTGAATCCGAAAATGAAAGAAGTGGTAAGAACTGAAATACTAAAGCTTCTGTAAGTAGGTATAATCTATCCCATAGCTGATAGTAGATGGGTAAGTCATGTTCATTGTGTCCCTAAGAAGGGAGTTACTACTATTGTTCCTAATGATAAGAATGAACTTATTCCACAAAGAATTGTCACTGGCTATAGAATAGTAATTGATTTTAGAAAATTAAAGAAAGCTACTAGAAAAGAACATTACCCTCTGCCTTTATTGATCAAATGCTAGAAAGATTGTCAAAGTACACACACTTTTGTTTCCTTGATGGATATTCTGGTTTTTCCCAAATACCTGTCTCACAACCTGATCATGAGAAAAACACCTTTACTTGTCCTTTTGGAACTTATGCTTATAGACGTATGCCTTTTAGTTTATGCAACCTTGATCAAGTTTTGTAGAGATGTGAGCAAAGTAATCTTGTCTTGAATTGGGAGAAGTGCCACTTTATGGTTAATGAAGGTATTGTCTTGGGACATAAAATTTCAGAATGAGGTATTAAAGTGGACAAAGCTAAAGTTGATGCAATTGAGAAATTGCCATGTCATAAAGATATCGAAGGTATTCGTAGTTTCCTCGGTCATGCTGGTTTCTATACGAGGTTTATTAAAGACTTATATAAAATTTCTAGGCCTCTTACAAATATTTTACAAAAGGATGTTGCATTTATTTTGATGATGATTGGGTAGAAGCCTTTGAAATACTTAAGAAAGCCTTGATTTCTACACCTATTGTTCAACCACCTCATTGGAACTTGCCTTTTGAAATTATGTGTGATGCTAGTGATTATGGTGTTGGTGCTTTTCTAGGACAAAGAGTTGATAAGAAATTAAATTCATTATGCTAGTAAAACTCTAGACAGTGCTCAACAAAATTATGCCACTACTGAAAAATAATTTTTAGCAGTGGTGTTTGCTTGTGATAAATTCAGATCTTACATTGTTGATTGTAAAGTAATTGTTCACACTGATCATGCTGCTATACAATTTCTTATGGAAAAGAAAGATGCTAAACCTATACTCATTAGGTGGGTCCTCCTGCTGCAAGAATTTGACTTACATATCACTGATAGAAAGGGAGCTGAGAACCCGATGGCTGATGACTTGTCTAGGTTAGAAAATATTCTTGATGACCTACAACTTATTAATCATAGTTTTCCTAATGAGCAATTAGCTGCAATAAATGTTTCTCATAACACTCCTTGGTATGTTGACTATGCTAATTACATTGTTGCTAAATACATACCACCTAGCTTCAAATACCAACAAAAGAAAAAAAAATCTTCTATGATTTAAGATATTACTTTTGGGATGACCCACATCTTTATAAAGGAGTAGATTGTATTATTAGACGTTGTGTACCTCAGCATGAACCGGGACAAATCCTATGGAAATTTCACTCCGAGGCTTATGGAGGGCATCATGCGGGAGATAGAACTGCTCACAAGGTATTGCAATCTGGTTTTTATTGGCCTACTCTCTTCAAGGATGCCCGTAAGTTTGATTTATCTTGTGATGAATGTCAAAGAATTGGTGCTATTGGTAAGTTTCAGCAAATTCCTATGAATTATTCACTTGATGTTGAACCATTTGATGTTTGGGGTTTTGATTATATGGGACCTTTTCCTTACTCTAATGGGTATACACATATTTTGGTTGCTGTTGATTATGTTACAAAGTGGGTAGAAGCTACTCCGACTAGTAGTTTTGATCACAACACCTCTATTAAAATGCTTAAGGAAGTTATTTTCCCAAGGTTTGGAGTCCCTAGATATTTAATGACTGATGGTGGTTCACATTTTATTCATGGTGCTTTCCGTAAAATTCTTGCTAATTTTGATGTTAACCATATAATTGCATCACCTTGTCATCCTCAGTCTAGTGGTCTAAGGAATTAGATGATGCACTCTGGGTTTATCGAACAGCATATAAAAATCATATGGGTATGTCTCCTTATAAAATGGTTTATGGAAAAGCTTGTCATTTGTCTCTCAAGTTAGAACATAAAGCTTATTGGGCGATTAAAGAACTCAACTATGATTTCAAACTTGCCGGTGAAAAGAGATTATTCGATATTAGCTCAGTAGATGAATGGAGGATCCAAACTGATGAAAATGCCAAGTTATTTAAAGAAAAGGTTAAAAGATGGCGTGATAAAAGAATCCAAAAGCATGAGTTCAAAGTTGGAGAATATGTTCTTTTATACAACTCTCGTTTCAGATTCTTTGCAGGAAAACTCCTCTCCAAATTGGCAGGACCCTATGTTATTGAGGAGGTTTATCGATCTGGAGCCATCAAAATAAATAATGCCGAGGGTACTAACCTGAAGGTCACCAATGGGCAAAGAATAAAACATTATATCTCAGGTAAGCCCATTAATGTGGAAAGCAATATTTTCCAAACTATGACACCGGAAGAACACATAAAGGAAACTTTCCGGCACACTCTAGAATCATGAAAAAAGAGGAGGTACGTGATACGGTAAGTAAACAGACTCCGAAAAATCCGCAAAAATGTTTTTTGTCCGTTTTGGAATTTTCAAAAAATTAGGAAAATAATAAACTTCTAGGAAGGTCACCCTGGTGGGCACAAGACAACAGGGCGCGCCTGGCTTGCCAGGTGCACCCAGGTGGGTTGTGCCCACCTCGGGTACCCTCCGGGCTCCGTTTTTCTTCCATTTTCTTGTTTCCCAAGATAAAAAATCTTTATATACCCCCCGAACCTATTGACCAGTGTATCGCGAAGAAATCTTCTGTTTTCTTTTCTTGTTGTTTTGGTTAGATCTGTTAAGCCAGGCATCATGTCTTCTCCCTCCTCCAATAATGTAGAAGAGGATGCTTGGTTGATGAAGATCGAGCTGAAGAGAGAAGAGCCTGAAGAAGCCCTCGAAGGGGCAAGAGCAAGGAGGCCGCTGGAGATCAATCGCCGGTGGTCAAGTAATCCCTCCCTACCGAGGAGGAGGAAGAAGATATCCTTAAACATTACTATGATCATCTTACCCCCGCTGAGATTGAAGCCTTTCGGAACATTGAAATGGTCTGTGTGCAAAATAAATATCTTACTCGTGAAACTACTCTATTGCAAGAACACATCACCTTCCTCCGGAGCGTCATCCATAGATTGGAGTATCTTCTGAGCAATAAGGATAAGATAACTACCACTCCACAACCACCTCCTTCTTCATCGCCAAAGGAAACTTGAGTATCGGGTATGGGCACTCCCCTTGGCTTGTGCCAAGCTTGGGGGAGGGGCCCCGGTATCGTAATACCTCATCTATCTTTTGCCTTTACTTATCTTAGTTTGATCCATAGTTATCTTTTGCTTTAGATGAATAAAAGTTTAGTTCAATCATTTCTTTTTGAGATTTTGCTTAGTGATCTATACTTGTAATCATGTGCAAGATATATCATAAAGTTTAGTTTTGGTTTTGCTTTATTTACTTTCATGTTCAATAAAAAGAAAGCAAATAAATGAAAAAGATCATATGCTAATCCTATGCTAAGTAATGACATCACATAAGGAAGAGTATAAGTAGAAAATTTTATTGGGGATCTACAAACGTAGCATTCGTCAATGATGCAATTCATGAAAGAATTAATAAGGGAAGAGAAGATTCATATGCAAATACACTATCTTGGACATCTTTTGTGATTGTGAGCCCCCATCAAAATATTATATGGCAATATTGTTGACATTGGACAAGGAAGACAATGTAATGATTTATGTTTGTTCATATTCACATAGTAGTTATATTGTCAGATCCTTTAACATTTGGTGCTTGCCCCCTATCTTTGCTAGCCAAAAATTCCGCACTAAGTAGAGATACTACTTGTGCATCCAAAAATCCTTAAAACCATATCTTGTTTTGAGAGTCCACCATACCTACATATGGATTGAGTAATAAGGCAATAAAAGGACAAGTAAAGTTGTCAACAGTGCAATAAGGCAATAAAAATTGCTTCTAAAAATGTTAGATCATTTAGTGTAAGAGAAAATTGAGCGTTGTATGAACTTATGTTGGCAAAGAATTAAAGCGACAGACTGCATAATAAAGGTTGCTATCGCAAGGGGAAATATAACATGGCGTTCTTTTTCATTAACAGATTGAGCATACAAACAAATAAGTGCATGGCGACCTCTGCTTCACTCTGCGAAGGCCTATCTTTTACTTTCATGTATTTTCCTTTATGCAAGAGTCAAAGTATTAATCTCTATTCCTTTTTATTTTCTCTTTTGGCAAGCATCATATCGTGAGGAAAGATTGATATGTCTCAGTCATATCTATAATTTTTGATTGTTTCATGCCAATATTATACAAGTTTTACATACTTTTGGCAACTTTTTATATGATTTATTGGACTAACCTATTGATCCAGTGCCAAGTGCCAGTTCCTATTTTCTGCATGTTTTTTGTATCACAGAATATCCATATCAAATGAACTCCAAATGCAATAAAATTTCACATAGAATTATTCTGGAATATATGTGATTTTTGGGAGTTGGAATCACCGCAAACGGACGCCCACACAGCCCACAAGACACCTGGGCGTGCCAGAGGCCCTTGGCGCACGGTGGGGGGTTGTGCCCTCCTCGAACGTCGGTTGGAGTTCTACTTCGGGTGCAAGGAAGCTTATATCCCGAAAAAAATCATGTTAAAATCTCAGCGCAATCGGAGTTATGGATCTCCCGGAATATAAGAAACGGTTTTCGGCCAGATCTGGGAGACGCGAAACAGAAGAGAACAGAGAGGGAGATCCAATCTCGGAGGGGCTCCCGCCCTCTGCCGCCATGAAGACCAAGGACCAGAGGGGGATCTCTCCTCCCCTCTAGGGGGGCAAGGAATAAGAAGAAGGAGGGGGCTCTCTCCCCCTCGCTTCCGGTGGTGCCGGAGTGCCACCGGGGCAACGATCGTGACGGCGATCTACATCAACAATCTTGCTACCGTCAACACCAAATTTGTTCCCCTCTATGCAGTGGTGTAACACCTCTTCTCCTTGTTGTAATCTCTACTTAAACATGGTTCTCAACTCCATATATGTGGGAGGTACTAGTAAATGGTTGTGTTTAGTAAGAATATTGGTGTTAAGGTTTGTGATTCCTGAAGCATGCACGTATAGTCTCTCGTTATGCTATGATGTTGGAGCATGATTTATTATTGATTGTCTTCCTTATGAGTGGCGTTCGGGGACGAGCGATGGTCTTTTCCTACCAATCTATCCCCCTAGGGGCATGCGTAGTAGTAATTTGCTTCATGGGCTAATAAACTTTTGCAATAAGTATATGAGTTCTTTATGACTAATGTGAGTCCATGGATTATACGCACTCTTACCTTTCCGCTATTTGCTAGCCTCTACGGTACCGTGCATTGCCCTTTCTCATATCGAGACGTGGTGCAAACTTCGCAGGTGCATCCAAACCCTGTGATATGATAAGCTCTATCACACATAAGCCTTATTATATCTTCCTTAAAACAACCACCATACCGACCTATTATGGCTTTTCCATGGCTATTCCGAGATATATTGCCATGCAACTTCCACCGCTTCAGTTTGATGACTTGAGCATTCATTGTCATATTGCTTTGCATGATCATATAGCTGACATAGTAGTTGTGGCTCAGCCATCGTTCATCATTTTTCATACATGTTACGCCATATCATTGCACACCCTGGTACATTGTGAGAGGCATTCATATAGAGTCATATTTTGTCATAGGTATCAAGTTGTAATTTTTATTTATTTTGAGTTATAAGTAAATAGAACTGTGATGATCATCATTATTCATTTTTTGAGCAGTGCCCCAGTGAGGAAAGGATGATGGAGACTATGATTCCCCCACAAGTCGGGTTGAGACTCCGGACAATGAGAGAAAAAAAGAAAAAAAAGAAAAAAAAAGAAAAAAAGAAAAAAGAAAAAAGAAAAAAATAAACAACGAGAGAAGGGGCATTGTTAGTATCCTTTACCACACTTGTGCTTCAAAGTAGCAGCATGTTTTTCATATGGAGAGTCTCGTATGTTGTCACTTTCATATACTAGTGGGAATTTTTCATTATAGGATTAGATGCACACCCACTTAGTTTTCATATTGAGCTTCCATACATTTATAGCTCTTAGTGCATTCGTTGCATGGCAATCCCTACTCCTCGCATTGATATCGATTGATGGGCATCTCCATAGCCCATTCGTTAGCCACGTCGATGTGAGACTTTGTACTTTTTTGTCTTCTCTATATTTACCCCTATCATTATACTCTATTCCACCTATAGTGCTATATCCATGGCTTGCGCTCATGTATTGCGTGAGAGTTGAAAAAGCTGAAGCGCGTTAAAAAGTATGAACCAATTGCTCGGCTTGTTATCAGGGTTGTGCATGATAAATACTTTGTGTTAAGAAGACAGAGCATGAAAAGACTATATGATTTTGTAGGGATAGCTTTATTTAGCTTTGATATTTTGAAAGACATGATTGTTTGTTGGGATGCCTGAGTATTGATGTCTTTATGTAAAATTATAGACTATTGCTTTGAATCACTTATGTCTTAATATTCATGCCATGATTAGATATATGATCAAGTTTATGCTAGGTAGCATTCCACATCAAAAATTATATTTTTTATCATTTACCTGCTCGAGGACGAACGGGAATTAAGCTTGGGGATGCTGATACGTCTCCATCGTATCTATAATTTTTTATTGTTTCATGCCAATATTATACAAGTTTTACATACTTTTGGCAACTTTTGTACGATTTATTGGACTAACCTATTGATCCAGTGCCAAGTGCCAATTCATGTTTTCTGCATGTTTTTTGTATCGCAGAGTATCCATATCAAACGAAGTCCAAATGCAATAAAATTTCACGGAGAATTATTTTAGAATATATGTGATTTCTAGGAGTTGGAATCACCGCAAACGGAGGACCACACAGCCCACAAGACACCAGGGCGTGCTAGAGGCCCCTAGCGCATGGTGGTGGGTTGTGCCCTCCTTGAGCGTCGGTTGGAGCTCTACTTCGGGCGTAAGAAAGCTTGTATCTGGAAAAAAATTGTGTTAAAATCTCAGCGCAATCGAAGTTACGGATCTCCCGGAATATAAGAAACGGTTTTCAACGAGATCTGGGAGATGCGAAACAGAAGAGAACAGAGAGGGAGATCCAATATCGGAGGGTCTCCCGCCCCTCCGCCGCCATGGAGACCAAGGACCAGAGCGGGAACTCTCCTCACATCTAGTGTGGAGGCCAAGGAAGAAGAAGAAGGAGGGGGGCTCTCTCCCCCTCGCTTTTGGTGGCGCCAGAGTGCCACCGGGGCAACGATCGGGACGACGATCTACATCAACAATCTTGCTACTGTCAACACCAACTTTCTTCCCCTCTATGCAGCGGTGTAACACCTCTTCTCCCCACTGTAATCTCTACTTAAACATGGTGCTCTACTCCATATATTATTTCCCAATGATCTATGGTTATCCTATGATGTTTGAGTAGATCCATTTTGTCCTGTGGGCTAATCATGATCTTGGTTGGTATGATTGTATATTTTATTTATGGTGCTTTCCTATAGTTCCCTCTATATCGCGCAAACATGAGGGCCCCCTGCTGTAGGGTGGTGCAATATTTTCATGGTTCGCTTACGGTGGGTTGCTAGATTGACAGAAACTAAAACCCTAGTAGGTGGGATATGACGTATGGGAGTAAAGAGGACTTGATACTTAATGCTATGGTTGGGTTTCACGACCTTAATGATCTTTAGTAGTTGAGGATGCTTGGTAGAGTTCCAATCATTAGTGCATATGATCCAAGTAGAGAAATTATGTTAGCTCATGCCTCTCCCTCATATAAAGTTGCAAGAATGATTACCAATACTTGTTATCGATTGCCTAGGGACAAATAACTTTGTTGTTGATAAAAGCTCTCTACTAAAACTAACTTAGTTGTGTCTTTATCTAAACAGCACCTAGATTTTATTTACGTGCCGTTTATTATCTTGGAAACCTATCCTATCACACCTACAAAGTACTTCTAGTTTCATACTTGTTCTAGGTAAAGCGAACGCCAAGCGTGCGTAGAGTTGTGTCGGTGGTCGATAGAACTTGAGGGAATATGTGTTCTACATTTAGCTCCTCGTTGGGTTCGACACTCTTATTTATCAAAAAAGGCTACAAACGATCCCCTATACATGTGGGTTATCAAAGATCTAGGCACATATATCCAGTTGGATATGGGTGGCATGAGTTATTATTGTTGACATCACCCTTGAGGTGAATACGTTGGGAGGCGAAACTATAAGCCCCTATATTTCTATGTGTCCGGTTGAAACATTTTGCTCATGTGTATGTGGTGAGTTTTAGCAATCAAAGAAGATTATATGATGGTTGAGTATGTGGACTTGCCTAAAGGCTCCGAATCGTGACCCTTCCTGAAAAGATGATGAATTGTAGTTGCAAAGTTGACTGAGAACATAATTTGTTTGTTTTCAATAGAGTTTATGCTTTATACTTCGATGTTGTGTTGAATTGTTACTTATTCATGAGAAGTCTATAATAAAAGTTATACGATAAAATTTGTGTGTTAAAGTTTGTTGCTGTAATAATAATATACATGATGCTTCTATGTCCGTATTTTGTTTTTATCGACACCTCTCTCTCTCTAAGCATGTGGACATGTTTTTCGATTTTGGTTTTTGCTTGAGGACAAGCGAGGTCTAAGCTTGGGCGAGTTGATACGTCCATTTTGCATCATGTTTTCCTACTATTATTTATATTGTTTTTGTGCATAATAATGCCTTTTGGAGTAACTCTAATGCCTTTTCTCTCATAATATGCAAGGTTCACAAAAAAGAGGGAGAATACCGGGAGCTGGAAATCTGGACCTGAAAAAGCTACGTGAGGCTACCTATTCTGCACAACTCCAAATGAGCTAAAACTTCACGGAGATTTGTTATGGAATATATAAGAAATATTGGAGCCAATAAGTACCAGAGGGGGGCCACCAGGTGGGCATAACCCACCTGGGCACGCCAGGAGGCCCAGGCGTGCCCTGGTGGGTTGTGCCCTCCACGGCCCACCTATGGTGCCCCTCTTCTGGTATAGAAGTCATTTTGACCAAGAAAAAATAATATGAGGACTTTCCGGACGAAGCACCGCTGTCTCGAGGCGGAACTTGGGCAGGAGCACTTTTGCCCTCCGATGGAGCGATTCCGCCGGGGGAACTTCCCTCCCAGAGGGGGAAATCATCGTCATCACCAACAACTCTCCCATCTTGGGTAAGGCAATCTCCATCAACATCTTCAACAGCACCATATCCTCTCAAACCCTAGTTCATCTCTTGTGTTCAGTCTTTGTACAAGAACTATAGATTGCTACTTGTGGGTGACTAGTAGTGTTGATTACATCTTGTAGTTGATTACTATATGGTTTATTTGGTGGAAGATTATATGTTCAGGTCCATTATCCTATTTAATACCCCTCTGATCTTGAGCATGATTATCATTTGTGAGTAGTTACTTTTGTTCTTGAGGTCACGGGAGAAATCTTGTTGGAAGTAATCATGTGAACTTGATATGTGTTCAATATTTTGATGTTATGTATGTTGTGATTCCCTTAGTGGTGTCAGGTCAACGTCGACTACATGACACTTCACCATATTTTGGGCCTAAGGGAATGCATTATGGAGTAGTTATTAGATGATGGGTTGCGAGAGTGACAGAAGCTTAAACCCTAGTTTATGCGCTATTCTGTAAGGGGCTGATTTGGATCTAAAAGTTTAATGCTATGGTTAGCATTTATTTTTAATACTTTTATCATAGTTGTGGATGCTTGCAAGGGGGTTAATCATAAGTAGGAGGTTTGTTCGCGTAAGAACATCACCTAAGCACCGGTATATTACTCTCTCCTACCAAACTCCCTCTCCTAGGCGCCCACCACCGGTGGCCACTCCGGCCCCGGCGGCCACCCTTCCTGCCACTGTCCACTCCGGCCGTGGCAGGCACCATGTCGTCATGGAGAGTCTCCTCCATTGGGACTTCTCCCCTGGCTTAGCGATTGAATCTCGGGAACGTGATAAGTTTGGGTCCATGGTGCACTTCTCTTCGGCCAACCCTAGATCCTCTAAGGAATTCTTCCTGGTCGTGTCATTTTATTCGGCATCATTCCCACTGACAGAAGAATCGGTGGCCCTCACACTGCAATCTTGCATTGGTGGTCTCATTTCGGGTTTTACGGTTTTGAGGCTAAGTGATCGCTGATTTCAGTTCTCGGAAGCCTCGAATCATGTGGGACACTTCATTTATGGGCTTAAGGACCAGATCTGGCCTGACTTCATTTGTCATTTTCATCTTTTTTGTGGGGAAATTGAATCGGTCATTGATCGATTGGAGAATGGTTGGCACGCGGATATTTATCTTCCTAAAGTGGGTCATAGATATATAGCAGTTAAATCCAAGTGGCTTCAAGATCACGAGAGAAAGATTGACCATTTCCCTCAGTTCTTGAGAAGTGATGAGCCTAGTGCTTCGCCGGAGTTGAGTTTGAGCCGGTTCCGGCCGCCAAGAGCATCTCTTTTGGAAAGTTGGTTTTCCCGATTAATTCAGATCCGGAGCTGATAATTCGGTTGGGTGATTTTGTTTATAATCACATGGATACTTTGCATTCTATTGATCCATCTCTCATGGGATCTCGTTTCAGGGAGAGTTATTGGAAGTCCATCTCGGATGAAAAATCATATCATATCATGGATGGCTGGCAAGCTGGTTATTCTGATGCTAATATTTTGTCTATGGTCCAAATAAAGGATGTGCCAACCCAGGAGTATATTGACTCTCGATTGTTGAAATGTCTAAATTGTTTGCGGCATGACCATCTTGCTGCGGACTGCCTAGGTATTTTTTGCCAATGTTGTATTCGTTCCATCAATCAATGTTTATGCTCAGATACAGATTGATGCATGCATAGTGGGCCGTAATTTACCCGTTTTCCTAGCGTGTACCCAACGTGGCCACTCTGCTACTAGCTGCCCCGGGCTTAAAAGATGTACTAGTTGCAACTATTTGGGCCATAAGCTATGTCGTGGAGGCTGGAATGGGCCAAAATATTTTTGGCGGCCGAAGATCTTTAAACAAATTTTACCGTTTTGTGGGGAACGGAATAATATCAGGAACCTAGGTCTATGGGATGTACATGGTAAAAATCAGGATCGGGTGTGGAAAGTGAAACAGAAAATCCCGATCTCTAGTGACGTGGCTGGCCCTCATTGCTTGTCGATACGACTCCCTCCTCCCTCAACTATCAACTCCACTACCCTGGGCCCCAATCAGACGCAGTCTTGCCAGTTTCATTCACCTCCTCTTCCTCCCCTATTCTTACCTCACCCTCCCCTGCTTCCGAGCCCTCGAAAAACCCTAGTGCTGCCGCCATGGCGAACTTTCTGGTCCGGCCATTCGCCTTCACCCCCATCGGCGCCCACATTGGACGCGGGCCGGATCATCAGCTACTGAGGAGCACCATGGTCGTGGATGAGCCGCCTCTGAACCACGACAGTACGCCTTGATTGAGATCACCCCCCGTACCTGATCATCAGAACAAGTTCTAGTTAGAGGAAGTTTGTCAAATCATTAGGGAGGATCTTGAGTTTCAAATTGAGGATGAGTTTGTCTATCCTATTGTGGTTGGCTGGGTTGCTTTTCATGATGTTCAGAGTAGAGATGAAGCTATTAATGAGGGGCCGCATACTTTAACTGAAGATTCTTACTATACCTTAATCCCTCGTGATGAAGGGATTACATGCGAATGCCTGCCTTTGAATACAAAGTTTGGATATTGATGCTTGCTTTCCCTATGGATTACATGACTGAACATTATGTTCATAAGGCGGTTTCTAGGTTTGGTCAGCTTCTTGCTTGGCCAAGACCGAATGAGAACAAAGCTAGAATTCTTGTCAAGTGTCACATCAAAGATGTTGTTGAAGTTCCTCATAGTCTGCTTGTTGCCAAAGTTGGGTTGCTGCCCGGACTGGGTCACTCATGGTCTGTACCTATTTATGTGATGAATGGCAGACACACAGTGCCAGGTCTGCAAGGGAATGAAGATACTCCACCACTCTTGAACGCATCTCCACATCTATATGCACTGCCCTACTATACCATCATGCAGCAAGCAAGGATAGATGAGATGGAGGCACATCAGGCTGCTAATGACGCCATCTGGGATGGCGTCGAACAACTTCAGGAACAAGTGCAGGACAATGGCTGGAGAGCCTGGCCAGTTATAAAACCTCCGTACACTGGATTCAGTTTCAGAACTTAATTTCAGTATGATGGGCCGTCCCTGATGGATAGTGTTCCACAGGAGCACAATCTGGTGGACAACCTCTCGGATGCTTGGTCTGAATATTCATATGTGGAGGAGTTAGCTGACAACTTCATCAATGGTGTTCCTGATGCTCAGCATGTTTTTGTCAGAGCTCTGGCTCTGCAACTACTGTGTGGATTATTGCTGATGCTGAACTGCTTTGTTGGATGGGTGGCATGCTCAAGAGGATTTATACTCGCTCCATATTACCACCGCAGTCTCCCAGAACAGCATGCTTCCCACTCAATCCCTTTGTTGTCATTCAGTTTCAATTGCATTGTGTGCACATGGCTCTGCTCGCCCAGGTGATGCCTGAATCTGATGTCTTTGGTTGCATCTTCAGCTCAACTTTCTGCATGGGCATGGAGATTGCTTGGTCTGCCTCGATGGAAGGTCTAAACCCCATTGTGTCAGTTGTGGAGAAACCTCTGTTTTCTATTCCAACCTTGCAAGATGTTCCACACTGTGTGGATCGTATAGTTGATCCCACTGGTCATATGATGCTCAAGGAGCCGGCTCATGCGGACACTGTACTTCTCCGTCGCAGTGCACGCTCGAACAAATATGATGGGTTCAGGGTCCCTCCTGTTTCTGACAAGAGAGCTGCAACTTCCAAGGTTAAACCTAGGAAGGACCCATCTCTTCCCTGTCCCTCTAATGACAAGGTATCTAATGTTATCCCACCTCATACTTCCATCCACACTATTCAATCCATAGGCACTAATATGTGTGGTATACATCCGAATCAGTTAAGCAAGCAGAAGCTGCTCTCTAGTCAAGGTGGGCAGAAGAGTGAGGTCGCAGATCCCGATGCAGCTTAAAGCATGAAAGGTCCTATGCTGGAATGTTCGAGGGATCGACTCGGACAAAAAATAGCTGGCACTGCGTAATGCTATCAGTAGTAGTGGTTGTTCAGTTATATGTGTGCAAGAAACTAAGTGTGCTACTTTTGATGCTGCTTTTGTTAAACTATTATGTCCTAACAAATTTCGATAAGTTTGATGTGGTGCGTTCTCAGGGGGGCTTTGGTGGTTTAATTGTGCTATGGGATAGCTCTGTGTTCACTGTCAATGTGTTTTTCTCTGAATCTTTTGCTTTGGTTATTCAGTTTACTTCTTTGCAAATAGCCAGAAATTAGAAACTTATCAATGTGTATGGCCCTTGTGCTGGGCATGGCAGAGTTGCTTTCACCTCATGGTTGTTTGATCTGGATATACCTGATGATGAGGATTGGCTCATATGTGGTGATTTCAACTACATCAGAGCGTCTGACAATCGCAACAAACCAGGGGGGTGATGCTAATGATATGCTTACTTTTAATGATTTCATTCAATCACAGGCGCTTGTCGAGTTACCTATTAAGGGTAGGCAATACACGTGGAGCAACATGCAAACTGAACCTCTGCTTGAGCAAATTGCCTGGTTCTTCACCACATCGAATTGGACATCTAATTATCCTAACACCACAGTGGGACCCCTTCCCAAGCCAGTGTTAGATCATACGCCATGTATGATCTTAATAGAAACCTCTGTCCCCAAAAGTAAGGTGTTTAGGTTTGAAAATTTATGGATCTCCCACCCAAGATTCTTTGATGTGGTTCAGTCTACTTGGGAGAAATATTGCTATGCTCCAAACTCGGCAAAACTGTTATGCAAGAAGTTCAAGAATTTGAGATATGCGCTTAAACGCTGGAGCAAACACATCTCGCGGTTGAACCTGTGCATTAGTAACTCCAACTGGGCACTTCTGGAGCTGGATAACATTGTGGATAAAAGGCCTCTCACAATACCTGAAGCCAACTTTAGGTCGACCCTTAAAGATCATCTGGTAACTCTCCTTGGCTACAAACGAGAATACTAGAAAAAGAGGTACATTGTCCGTTGGTTCAGCTGTGGAGGCGATAACACCAAAAAAAATCATTCAGCAGCGTCTGAAAGATATCGTAAAAACTCCATAGCTTCACTCAAACTACAGGATGGTATTGTGGTGATGGACCATGTGGGTAAAGCAAAAGAAATGTTTGACACATACAAGGAGAGATTGGGGAAAAGGGGGGAGTATGAAATGTGGTTTGATCTTTCAAGAATCATTAAGAAGGTGGAAGGGCTAGATGAATTAACCAAACCTTTCACGCATGAGAAGGTTGATAGAATAGTTCATGCAATGACCTCTGACAGATCCCTGGGACCAGATGGATTTAAGGGCTGCTTTCTGACGTCATGATGGCACATCATCAAAGAAGACTTCTATAGACTGTGCGCAGACTTCTATGATGGTGCCCTAGATCTCCAGAGCCTGAACTCTCGCTCCATAACACTCATCCCAAAGACCCAATCGCCAGATACTGCCAGTGATTTTAGGCCCATCACACTTCTTAACTGCTGCTTAAAACTCATAACTAAATTGCTTGCTAATCGCCTGCAGGAAATCATGCTTAAGATCATCCATCGGAATCCGTACAGATTCCTTAAAGGGAGATCGATCCAGGACTGCTTGGCCTAGGCCTTTGAATACATCCACCAATGCCAAGCATCCAGGAGAGCTTGTTGTATTCTAAAATTGGACTTCGCGAAGGCATTTGGTACTAGTCAGCACGAGCCGATGATAAGTGGCTGCGATACTTGATATGTGTTTGATATTTTGATGCTATGTATTATATGATTCCCTTAGTGGTGTCAGGTGAACATCGACTACATGACACTTCACCATATTTTGGGCCTAAGGGAATGCATTATGGAGTAGTTATTAGAAGATGGGTTACGAGAGTGACAAAAGCTTAAACCCTAGTTTATGCGCTATTCTGTAAGGAACTAATTTGGATCTAAAAGTTTAATGCTATGGTTAGCATTTATTCTTAATACTTTTCTCGTAGTTGCGGATGCTTGCAAGGGGGTTAATCATAAGTAGGAGGTTTGTTCACGTAAGAACATCACCTAAGCACCGGTATATTACTCCCTCCTACCGAAATCCCTCTCCTAGGCGCCCACCACCGGTGGCCACTCCGGCCCCGGCGGCCACCCTTCCTGCCACGGGCCACTCCGGCCATGGCAGCCACCATGTCGTCATGCACCTCGCAAGCACAAGTGCTGAGAGATATCTTGATTGATTACGCGACTTCTGTGGGGCACAAGATTAACTTCCAAAAATCAACTATGGTTCCCATCAACCTCGATCCCGTGTTGGCGGCAGAAATTGCAGCTATCTTTGGCTTCTCTATTGGCCAGCTGTCATTTACTTATCTGGGGCTGCCCATGGGAACCACGCGCCCGAGAAGGGGATGTTGCACCACAACCCTATATCACGAGCTGACATCCAAACTCACAGAGGCCTACATCGTCAGGACTTGACGCCGTTCAAGAAGCTAGGGTGCATCCTTGATGATATGGATGGATGGAACTTCCAGTGATTGACGATGTTGATGATGATGATGTGTCGGTTGAACTTGTATACTTTTAGTAGCAATGAAACTTTGTGATGTCCACCGTCTGCCGAACTTGCCTAACGCTAGTTTATTAGTTTGGGTATGATGAACTGTGTGCCTCTAGTTAATTAGTTAGGCTTGTGCTGAAACTATGTTGATTATTTATGTGTACTATATGTTGCATCTATTTGCTAACCCTTTCTTTTCGTGTTGCTCAAGTATATTTTGTTGCATATTATTGTTGATTCTCCTGATGAAGATGCATCTCTAACAGTTGCATAGATCCTTGATGGCGATGAAGTGTATGTCGTGTACAGAGGGAAGGTTCCGGGAGTGTACGATGAGTGGCCCGAGTGTTAGACGCAAGTGGAGCGGTTCTCGGGCGCCAGCTATAAAGGTTTCGATAGCAGACAAGAAGTAGAAGCTTACTTGAGGTTCAGGCTAGCTATAGCGGTTCTCGTCTCCTCCTCCCTTTTAGGATCATAGTCCTCCTTTTCCTCCGAGTCCAGCTATAGTGCTCCACATCCCCATAAACCTTAGGGTTTGTGATATAATCAGCAACATAGCTCTCACCCTCCGAGTCTTGGGATGACATATTTTCAGATCTGTCAGGAAAACAACGAGAAATGAAAACAGAAGATTTCTCCGTGATATGGTGGTCAATAGGTTCGGGGGTTATATAAAGATCTTTTTTATCTTGGGAAACAAGAAAACGGAAGAAAAATGGAGTCCGGAATGTACCCAAGGTGGGCACAACCCACCTGGGTGCCAGGCGCACCCTGGTGTCTTGTGCCCACCAGGGTCACCTTCCTGGTAGTTTCTTATTTTCCTAATTTTTTAAATATTTCAAAACTGACAAAAAATATTTTTGCGTATTTTTTGGAGTCTGTTTACTTACCGTATCACGTATCTCCTCTTTTTTCACGATCTTGGAGTGTTCTAGAAGGTCTCTTTTATGTGTTGTTCCGGTGTCATAGCTTGGATAATATTACTTTCAACATTCATTGGTGTACCTGAGATATAATGTTTTATTTGTTGCCCATTAACAACCTTCGGTTTAATACGTTCGGCATTATTTATCTTGATAGCTCCAGATCGATAAACCTCCTCGATAACATAGGGTCTTTCCCATTTGGAGAGGAGTTTTCCTACAAAGAATATGAACTGAGAGTTGTACCAAAGAACATATTCTCCGACTTTGAACTCACATTTTTGGATTCCTTTGTCATGCCATATGTTAACTTTTTCTTTGAATAACTTGGCATTTCCATAAGCTTGCATTCTCCATTAATCTAGTGAGCTAATATCAAATAACCTCTTTTCACCGGCAAGTTTGAAATCATAGTTGAGTTCTTTAATTGCCCAATATGCTTTATGTTCTAATTCAAGAGGCAAATGACAAACTTTTTGATAAACCATTTTATAAGGAGACATACCCATAGGATTTTTATATCCTGTTCTATAAGCCCAAAGTGCATCATCCAATTTCTTAGACCAATTCTTCCGAGACCTATTGACAGTCTTTTGTAAAATTAATTTTATTTCTCTATTGCTAAGTTCAACTTGACCACTAGACTGAGGATGATAGGGTGATGCAATTTTGTGGTTAATATCATACTTGGCAAACATTTTACGGAAAGCACCATGAATAAAGTATGAACCACCATCAGTCATTAAATATCCAGGGACTCCAAACCTTGGGAAAATAACTTCCTTAAGCATTTTAATAGAGGTGTTTTGATCAGCACTACTAGTTGGAATAGCTTCTACACCAAACATCAAATATGATTGTACTAAAAAATAAGAGTATACCCATTAATAAAGGAAAATGTCCCATGTAATCAAAACCCCAAACATCAAATGGTTCAATAGAAAGTGAATAATTCATAGGCATTTCTTGATGCTTACCGATATTACCTATTCTTTGAAATTTATCACAAGATGAGATAAACTTACGAGAATCCTTGAAGAGGGTAGGCCAATAAAATCCAGATTGCAATACCTTGTGAGCAGTTATCTCTCCCGCATTAGGTTCGTCCGATAGATTTTTCTTTTTTGTTTATTTTCGGCCAGGGACCTATTCGTAATTACTTTTATCGCAGATTAGTCCCTGATCTTCGAACTCTTGTTACTTTCTCCTAGATTATCCAAATCCAGTGAAACCAACGCCAAAATCTTTGTCTTGGTCCCCTTTGTTCAGATAAACAACTTGAAAATGATTTTTAAAATTTAAAATTTGGTTTCAAGAAGATTTGAATTCAAACTTCTTTTGATCGTACTTTGAGTTTCGTAACTCTGATTCGATTGATTCTTTTTGCAAATCGAAGCTCTTCACTTGAACTTTAAGTTTAGATCTTTTCTTTTGGTTTTACCTTTACTTCATATGCTTGAGTGCTTATGTATGCTATTGTTTGTTCACGATAGAGTTTCCGGAGTGCGAGGCATGCTACTATGAATCTCTAGGGTTTTCCGATCGGCAACAAGGAAAGTAACACTTTGATCATACTCCTTTATTACCCAGTTTTTTATGCATTAGTTTCAACCCTCAAACATTGCGTGAGTAGAACTTTGATAATATGTGGGTAATGGGAAGTAGTTGATGAAGTAGGAACCTAATGTCTTATTCAAACCTCGGGTATTATTGCGTTATGATTGCATTACTTTGCTATGCTTGTAGACGTGGATTGGTTTGTGAGATTCACGAAAGATATGAGAGTTATTTATAACAAAGGGAAAATTAAGGTGGCTACTTTAATACACATCTGGGTGGATTGGTTGTGGGCACCTGGGGATATACCAGCCTTGTCCTAGGAGATCCCGGGGAACCCGTGTGATCATCCTATGGTTCGCGACCCAGGCTCAAAGGGATCAAAATATTATTCATGCGAGAAACTTCCGTGTGCAGCCACAAGCCATTATGGGCTCTAGCATAGTTGAGTCAGTTGTGGGAATCCCTTCCATGATGGGCTAGAAGATGTAGGGGGTTGTAGGTGTACCGGCCTATCTATCGGTTAAGGGGACCTCCTCGGAAAGACTGTGTCTCGATCATCCGTTTCTCAAACATCATGCAGTGCGAGAAATACAACGGAGTAGATCATGTCTTGTGGGGAAAAGTGCGCAAACCTCTGCAGAGTGTATAAACTAATCATGATTAGCGTGTCCCCGGTTATGGACATCTTGAGTATCTGGTACTTGAATTATTATGTTGATCTCATCACTTTACTTAATTAATTTGTCAGGTTGTTAATTTAAATTTTGGGATTGAGTTGGGGTTACCTTCTCAATAATTTTCAACAAACTTTTAGTTAAATAAAACATATTTCTTTGTTGTAGGGAAAAACTAGCTTTATGCAAATGATAACCATAGAGCCTCCACCAGCCATATATGTATGTAGTGATAGTTGTTATTTTGTTCATTGCTCTATAGTGTTATCTTGCCAGCATATTCCATGCGCTGACCTACACGGCTGCAACGTATCATGTTGTAGAATTTTCAAACAAAGAGTAAGGTGCTCTAGGTCATTGTCATGCACTCAGCATTGCCATGGAGTTGGACGGACTCATTTATCTTTGATGCTTCCGTAGTTATCTTATTTAGATGTCCTTCAACCATATTATTGTAATAAGTACTCTTTTTGAGACACTCTATGTAATAAGTGTGTGATTGAACTCTGTTATAATTCCTTGAGTAATGTGTTTGTCAGCAATACCGATCTAGGGATGACACTTAAGCACAGAGACTTGACCGTCTGAGGTCGAGTCGCTACAGAAGTTCTATTACAACAAAGGCCTGGAGGCCAAGAAGCAAAAAAAAAGAAGTTCAGGAAGGCGGACATCAACGAGAAGGTGAAGGTTGCATTCAATAATGAAGCAGTCGTGGAAGAGAAAAAAACAGTTGAGGCCAGAAATGAGTTACTCAAGCAGGCAGTCGATGCAGCTCTAGCTACCTGCAGAAATGATTTTGCTACTAACTTGATTCCGGCTGTCATCAACTGGATGAAGGAAAATCCAGACAAGGTGGCACATGATTTTCCCATGCCCAGCTTCGTCGGGAGCAACTGGGTGAACATCACAACTGCACCAACACCTGCTCTCGCAACCGCACCTGCTCCCGCACTAGCATCCGCACCCGCTCATAGCAGCCCGTCCTCTGTCTCTGGCATGCTAGGCATGCCTTCGTCTATCACTGACCTTGATGCCCTCACGGTAATTACACGCCGCACCACCATATATATACTCAATCCTCCGTTTTCATTGCCTTTTGGATGTTTTACATCACAGACATGTCTTTGCAGGTCAACGAAATCCCATGCACCATACTCCATGATTGCTCCCTGACTATAGCGCCAAAAAACTCCTGTATGCTAGGACTACGTCAGTATTTCCCCAAAGAGGAAGGGATGATGTAGCACATCGAAGGTAGGTATTTCCCTCATTGATGAAACCAAGGTTATCGAACCAGTAGGAGAACCAAGCAACACAACGTAAATAACACCTGCACACAAATAACAACACCTCGCAACCCGACGTGTTAAAGGGGTTGTCAATCTCTTTCGGGTAACGATGCCATAAATTTGTAGTAGATTGAAATAATAGATCGTAAATAAATAAAGTCAAGCAAAGTATTTTTGTATTTTCTGTTTAATAGATATGAATAAAAATGCAAAGGAAAAGTAGATCACAAGCAAATATATGAGAAAGAAGACCCGAGGGCTGTAGGTTTCACTAGTGGCTTCTCTCGAGAAAGATAGCAAATGTTGGGTAAACAAACTACTGTTGGGAAATTTATAGAACCTCAAATAATTATGACGATCTCCAGGCAATGATCATTACATAGGAATCACATCCAAGATTAGTAGACCGACTCCTAACGGCATCTACTACTATTACTCCACACATCAACCGCTATCCAGCATGCATCTAGTGTATTAAGTTCATGGAAAATGGAGTAATGCAATAAGAATGATGACATGATGTAGAGAAGATCTGTTTATCTATTTCCTAGATATAGATCCCATCTTTTTATCCTTAGTAGCAACGATACATACGTGTCGGTTCCCTTTCTGTAACTACTATCAAGCATCGTGAGATCTAACCCACTACCGGGAACCTCTTCCCATTGCAAGATAAATAGATCAAGTTGGCCAAACAAAACCCAAATATCAGAGAAGAAATGCGAGGCTATAAGAGATCATGCATATAAGAGATCAAAGAAACTCAAATACCTCTCATAGATATAAAAATATATGACTGATCATAAACTCAAAGTTCATTAGATCCCAACAAACACACCGCAAAAAGAGTTACATCATACGGATCTCCAAGAGAAAATTGTATTGAGAATAAAGTGAGAGAGAGATGAAGCCATCTAGCTACTAACTACGGACCCGGAGGTCTACAAAGAACTACTCATGCATCATCGGAGAGGCACCAATGGAGGTGGTGAACCCCATGCGAGATGGTGTCTAGATTGGATCTAGTGGTTCTGGACTCTGCGGCGGCTGGATGAATATTTCGTCGACTCTTCTATGGTTCTGGTATTTTTGGGGTATTTATAGAGAAAAGAGGCGGCCCATGGGGCACCCGAGGTGGTCACAACCCACCAGGGCGCGCCTGGGCCTCCTGGCGCGCCCAGGTGGGTTGTCCCCTCCTCGGGACTCCCCCGGGTGCAACCAGGGCCCAACATGTTCCTTCTGGTCCATAAAAAATCTTTGTACAATTTCGTGGCATTTGGACTCCATTTGATATTGATTTGCTGCGATGTAAAAAACACGGAAAAACAGGAACTGGCACTATGTCAATAGGTTAGTAACACAAAATGATATAAAATGACTATAAAATGAGTATAAAACATCCAAGATTGATAATAAGACAGCATGGAACAATCAAAAATTATAGATACGTTGGAGATGTATCAGCATCCCCAAGCTTAACTCCTACTCGTCCTCGATTAGGTAAGTGATAAAAACAGAATTTTTGATGTGGAGTGTTGTTTAACATGTCATATCACATTCTTTTCTTTATAGCATGGACAATTGGACTTTTTATGTGATTCAAAGCAATAGTCTAGTTTTGACATAATAATTTAGATACTCAAGCCTATCAACAAGCAACCATGTCTTTCAAAATATCAGTGCTAAAATAAGTTATCCCTACAAAATCATATAGTCTTCTCATGCTTTGTCTTCTTAACACAAAGTATTTATCATGCACAACCCCGATGACAAGCCGAGCAATTGGTTCATACTTTTTAACGCGCTTCAGCTTTCTCAACCCTCATGCAATACATGAGTGCAAGCCATGGATATAGCACTACGGGTGGAATAGAGTAGGATGATAGGGGTAAATATAAAGAAGACAAAAAGTAGAAAGTATCACATCGATGCCGCTAACCAACGAGCTATGGTGATGCCCATCAATCGACATCAACGTGAGGAGTAGGGATTGCCATGCAACGAATGCACTAAGAGCTATAAGTGTATGAAATCTCTATATGAAACTAAGTGGGTGTGCATCTAATCCTACCATGGAAAATTCCCACTAGTATATGAAAGTGACAACATAGGAGACTCCCCACATGAAAAACATGGTGCTAATTTGAAGCACAAGTGTGGTAAAGGATAGTAATAATGCCAATTCTCTCTTTATTTTTATTTTTTTTTCTTTTCCTTTTTTTTCTTTTCTCTCTCTCTTTTTTCTTTCTTTTCTTTTCCTTTTTTTCTTTTTCTCCCCTTTTTTCTCTCATTGTCGAGAGTATCATCCCGACTTGTGGGGGAATCATAGTCTCCATCATCCTTTCCACACTAGGGCACTGCTCTAAAAATGAATAATGATGATCATCACACTTCTATTTACTTATAACTCAAAAGAAATAAAAATTACAACTCGATATCTATGACAAAGTATGACTCTATAAGACTGCCTCTGGCATGTACCAGGATGTGCAATGATCTAGCGTAACATGTATGAAAAATGATTAACAGTGGTTGAGCCACAACTACTATGTCATCTATAAGATCATGCAAAGCAATATGACAATGAATGCTCAAGTCATCAAACGGAAGCGGTGGAAGTTGCATGGCAATATATCTCGGAATGGCCATGGAAAAGCCATAATAGGTAGGTATGGTGGCTGTTTTGAGGAAGATATAATAAGGCTTGTGTGTGATAGAGCGTATCATAGCACGGGGTTTGCATGCACCTGTGAAGTTTGCACCACGTCTCGATATGAGAAAGGGCAATGCACGACACCGTAGAGGCTAGCAAATTGCGGAAAGGTAAGAGTGCTTATAATCCATGGACTCACATTAGTCATAAAGAACTCATATACTTATTGCAAAAGTTTATTAGCCGTCAAAGCAAAGTACTGCTACGCATGTCCCTAGGGGATAGATTGGTAGGAAAAGACCATCGCTCGTCCCCGACCGCCACTCATAAGGAAGACAATCAAAAATAAATCATCCTCCAACATCATGGCATAACGAGAGTCTATACGTGCATGCTTCGGGAATCACAAACCTTAACTCCAATATTCCTACTAGAGCACTGAGGGAGTCCTGGATTAGGGGGTCTCCGGACAGCCGGACTATGTCCTTTGGCCGGACTGTTGGACTATGAAATACAAGATTGAAGACTTCGTCTCGTGTCCGGATGGGACTCTACTTGGCGTGGAAGGCAAGCTAGGCAATACGGATATGTATATCTCCTCCTTTGTAACCGACCTTGTGTAACCCTAGCCCCCTCTGGTGTCTATATAAACCGGAGGGTTTTAGTCCGTAGGATAACAGACAATCATACCATAGGCTAGCTTCTAGGGTTTAGCCTCTCCGATCTCGTGGTAGATCAACTCTTGTAAAACCCATATCATCAAGAATAAATCGAGCATGACATAGGGTTTTACCTCCATCAAGAGGGCCCGAGCCTGGGTAAAACATCGGTTCCCCTGCCTCCTATTACCATCCGCCTTAGACGCACAGTTCGGGACCCCCTACCCGAGATCCGCCGGTTTTGACAACGACATTGGTGCTTTCATTGAGAGTTCCTCTGTGACGTCGACGTAAGGAAGGATGCCTCATCTCGTTGTTAAAAACAACATTACCGCCGAGGGAGCTCTGGCTGTCGGCCAAACTCTCCGGCTAGGCAGTTTCGTCATGACCACCTGTTCGGCCGCTGCACCGACGATGACTTCTCGGGTCATCAAAAACAGCCTCCACGTCGGCTCGGAATTCGCCGAGCAGATGGATCCAATGGAGATCTCTTCCCTAAACAAACTCTTGGATCGCATCACCTCCTTGGGAGTCGCTACGGACTATGATCGGATTGGGCTTAAACCCGATCGAAGGGAGATTAACTCTCCACCGGTCACCCATCATGTTGCGGTGGTGGAGGAACAATGCGGCGATTCTTCCTCTATCTTGAGGACTAACTATGTCCGAATTCCTGAGCTCTTCGAGCCGGACACCCGTTTACGGGAGGACATCACCCAAACCCTAAACCTAGAGACAGGCAGTGGGCCAGACTCATCGAGCAACATACGGGAATCGGAACTTCCATGATCAGAAACCCCTCGGCCCCTGGGTCTCAGATCGGGTAGGGGTCCGGACTCAAATCCACCCTCCCACCCAGACATAAATGATCTTTCCCACATCAGGCAAGAGCCCCATGAAACAGTACATCATTATTGGGTCAGATTCCTCCTTGTGATGAACAAGGTTAAGGACTGCCGCGAGGAAGACACAGTCTCACTTTTCTGCAATAACTGCACGGACAAGGGAATCGTTAACGCCATAGGTCGTCATGACATATCACGCTTTGCGGACTTGGAGTCCACAATACGAAAGTACTGTGCGATGGAAAGTGCCTGGAAAACTGAAACGAGATTTTGGGATAATCCGGCTCTGAATATGCACCCAGTCTGAGGTAAAAGGGTGCACTATCATAAGACACCCGAGTTCATTACATAGAAACAAAAACCCTCTACAGGGCACGGAACCATATTAGAGGGATGGCTTAACGGACCCTGCAAAATTCATAGCATAGCGGATACAATACCAACGCACAGCCTTAGAGCATGTTGGATACTCCAGCAGGTGGCCAAAAGTGGTGAGGATCTTCTTATCCCAAATACCACAGAGCACCATCCCGTGGATAACAATACGGTTTTAACTGTCTTTGAGACCTTCGCGTCAAATAATAGGCGCAAGAGAACACTCCGCATCATTGCCGAAATCTGCCACGTAGCAGCAATACACCGATGGAGTGACATGGCTATTACCTTCAATGCCAGTGACGAACCTAAATTCCGAACAGCCAGAGCACCAGCCGCACTGGTCCTCAGTCCAATCGTGGACGGCTTTCGACTCACCAAAGTACTCATGGACGGCGACAGCGGATTAAACCTCATCTATGAGGAAACTCTTCAAAAATGGAAATAGACTGGAACCGCATTGAGAAAAGTAGCACAACCTTCAGAGGAATCATACCCAGTCGGGAAGCACGATGCGCTGGGAAAATCACACTAGATGTGGTATTCGGTACGCCAGAGAACTATAGGTCCGAAGAAATCACATTTCAAGTGGCCTCGTTCAGCAGTGGATACCACGCCCTTTTAGGACGTGAGGCATTCACGATCGTCCAAGCCATACCACATTATGGGTACATGAAGCTCAAAATGCCTGGGCCCAATGGAATCATCACTCTCGCCAGTGATCCGGACACAGCACTCCGCACCGAAAACAAAACAGCCGCACTGGCCCTCGAGGCATTATCCGAAGCCCTCTTAGCCGAAGAATTAACCATGCTACGCTCCATGGTGGACAGGGACGATGTGATACTCAACAAGAGATCCAAGTCCACCTCTTTTAAACCAGCGGATGAAATAGTCAAGTTCCAAGTCCACCCAACGGACCCTACAAAAACATCCTCCATCGGGGCATAGTTAAACCCCGTCGTGGACGCCGCACTACGAGATTTCCTGCGCGAGAATTGGGACATATTCGCCTGGCATCCTTCAGACATGCCAGGAATCCCACGCAGGCTGGCAGAGCATAGCCTCAATATCCTAAAGGGATTCAAGCCGGTCAAGCAGGCTCTTCGGCATTTCTCCAAACCTAAGAGACAGACCATGGGAGAGGAACTAGCCAAGTTATTGGAGGCCAGATTCATCAGAGGAATAAAACACCCGGACGGGCTAGCAAACCTGGTGATAGTACCAAAGAAGGATAAATCCTGGCACCTTTGTTTCGATTTCAAGGACCTCGATAAAGCTTTCCCAAAGGATCCCTTCCCCCTCCCCCGCATTGATCAAATTATTAATGCTACCGCAGGACACAAGTAATTGTGTTTCCTCGAAGCATACTCCGGTTACCACTAAATCAGGATGGCGGAGTCCGACCAAGCCGCAACGACATTCATCACACCATACGGTCCCTTCTGTTTCAACATAATGCCTTTCGGGCTCAAAAACGCTGGCGCAACATATCAGCGCATGATTCAGACATGTCTGGAGAAACAAATCGGCAAAACAGTAGAGGCATACGTACATGATGTGGTCGTCAAAACTAAACACGTCGAGTCTCTGATAGATGACTTGAGGCTCACATTCAACAACCTCCGAACATACGACATCAAGCTCAATCCGGAAAAATGCATTTTCGGCGTACCAGCCGGAAAGCTCCTGGGTTTCATTGTCTCCAGTAGAGGTATTGAAGCTAATCCGACCAAAATCCGAGCTTTGTCACAGTTGGCTACCCCAACAGACCTCAAACAAATCAAGAAGTTAACTGGATGTGTGGCGGCTCTTAGCCGCTTTATCTCCCGCTTTGGAGAAAAGGCATTACCCTTTTATCTCCTCCTTCGGCACACCGAACACTTCGAGTGGACGGACGCTGCCATAGCTAGATTGGAAGAAATAAAAGCCATACTGGAAACCAACCCAATCCTAGCCGCGCCAAACATCGGCGAACCAATGCTATTATACATTATGGCAACTCATCAAGTTGTAAGCGCAGTGCTCGTCGTCGAATGAGAAGCGGACGGACATAAATTCCCTCTTCAAAAGTCGGTATATTATGTATCCACTGTCCTCACTCCATGCAAATCACGGTACCCACATTATCAAAAGATAGCCTATGCAGTATTCATGGCATCCCGGAAACTGCGACACTACTTTCAAGAGTGTTCGATTATAGTAGCCTCGGAGGTGCCACTCAATGATATTATAAACAACCGCGACGCCAAGGGCCGGATTGCCAAATGGGCCATTGAGCTCCTCCCGTTCGACATAACATACAAACCCCGGTGAGCCATTAAATCACAAGTATTAGCCGACTTTGTCGCCGAATGGACGGAAGCTGAACTCCCTAAAGAGTACGGCGCATACTCCAATTGGATTATGCACTTCGACGGCTCCAAAATGCTGGCTAGACTGGGGGTCGGCGTCGTCCTGACGTCCCCAACCGGAGATACAGTTCAATACGTACTGCAGATACTGTACACAGACTCCAATGATGCAGCCAAATATGAAGCCCTGTTACATGGTCTTCGGATGGCAGTTTCCACGGGCATTCATTGCCTGGAGGTGCGGGGGGATTCGAACCTCGCAATATCCCAAATAAATGGAGACTTTGATGCCAAGGATCCGAAGATGGCGGCCTATCGTAACGCTGTCCTAAAGATGTCAGCTCGGTTCGAGGGGCTCGAATTTCACCATGTGGCTCGGGAAAACAATCAGGCGGCAGATATCCTCGCCCGCATCGGCGCAAAACGCGATGCGGTCCCCCAACATCTTTTTAGAGAGGTTGTTTAAGCCATCCGTGGTATGGGAGGGGGACACCAGCAATATTAGTCCGGAACCAGCCACAACACTCGACACCGAACACTCTGACATAATCGGAGGCTCTACCACCGAAACAACACCTTCAGCCCACGTAACAATGGCCATCATAGCCCCATGGACAGAACATTCCTGGCCTACCTAACTAGGCAGGAACTTCCGTAGGACCAAAATGAGGCACACTGCATAGTGCGGCGATCCAAGGCCTACAGGGTCCATGAGGGAGAATTGTACAAAAAAAGCACTACCGGAGTCCTTCAAAGGTGCATCTCCAAAGAGGAAGGGCGGAACCTTTTGGCAGAAATTCACGCCGGACTCGGCGGTCACCACGCTGCAGCCCGGGCTCTTGTAAGCAAGGCCTTCCATATAGGATTCTATTGGCCGACGGTCCGGGCAAATGCACAGGACTTGGTCCAACGCTTCGCCGGTTGCCAGCTTTTTGCAAATCAAAGCCACATGCCACCCACCGCCCTCCAAACAATCCCCATTACGTGGCCCTTCACGGTCTGGGGGCTTGACATGGTTGGACCCCTTAAAGGGGGAACCCACCAGAAAAAATACTTACTGGTCATGGTGGATATATTCACCAAATGGATTGAAGCCAAACCTGTTAAAACAGCCGAATCCGGACTGGTGACAGACTTCATATCCGGGGTCGTACGCCGTTATGGCGTCCCCCAAAGCATCTTCACTGACAACGGCACGAACTTCACGGCCGATGAGGTAAAACTCTGGTGCGGCAAAATGGGCATCAAGCTTGATTTTGCTTCAGTCTATCACCCACAAACCAACGTCAAGTTGAGTAAGCAAACGGTCTTATAATGAGCGGAATTAAACCCAGATTAGTGTGTTCCTTAACGGAGTCTAACACGCACTGGGTAGAGGAGCTCGACTTCGTACTCTGGGGACTGTGGACCAAGCCGAATCGTAGTACCGGATATACACCCTTCTTTATGGTGTACGGCGCAGAGGCAGTCTTGCCCTGTGACATAATTCATGACTCACCTCGAGTGCGCATGTACGAAGAAAGAGAAGCCGAGCTCGATCGACAGGACAATCTGGACACCCTGGAGGAGGAGCGCGATGTAGCAAAAGCTCATAGATACCAAAGCAGAGAAGTACGGGCCAAAACTTATAACGTTGGTGAACTAGTTCTACGCCTGCCGGATAAGAAAAAGAACAAGCTTGGGGCCAAATGGGAAGGTCCCTTCATTATTGACCAAGTTCTAACCAGTGGAGCGTACCGACTGCGGGATGCATCGACTAATCGACTCGAGCCGAACCCATGGAACGCGTCCAGGCTCCGAAGATTCTACGCCTAGCGTTGGACTCTATGTCGTCCCCTTCCTCTGTCCATTTTTTGCATATACATTATTTGTCTTGTTTTTCTTTCTTTCTTTTATTCTTTCTCTAGGCCTTCAAGGGCCAACTTGTGCCTCGCTTGCACATTATAGATGTGCTAGCCGCGCTCATCATACCTGGGGGCTTCTTTCACAAAAGCTTAATTATTTATCTGGGCCTCATGCCTCGCACATGTGTTATACTTCCGCATGTACCTTTTTTCGCCATTATATGCATCGATATGACTTAAGTTTTGGCCAAGCTGGGTTGCCTGGTTCTTGTATTTATGCCCTACATTACCGTTAATTCGGCTAGGGCATAAGGGGAGCACCTTTGCGATTGTTACTGCCGGGTCAGCCGGATGTGTACCTCAGACTGGGTGAAGCCGAAAGCTAGCGTTCTTAAGGGAATATTCGGTCGGTGAACAAAAGATGATTTTTATTTATTTTCCATATGTGCCCCCAGATGTTTTTTCCTGTGTTTCCTATCGCAGCCCGGACATGCACTTTAGGGCATGCGTACCTAGGGAAAGGAACCCTTAACGGAACTATTCTCCCTAGAAGATGTTTCTTACTACCCATGTAATATAACATAACTAGTTGGGCACTTGTCTGTTCAAGCACTAATGACCCCTACGCCTGGTCTCCACGTATACCCCGGTTCTTATATAATTGAGCGGGTATTCGGATACACTCCGGACTATCGGGTCCCAAGGTTGAAGCGAAAAGGTCCGCCATGACAAAGGATCTACAATCCAGCTAGAAGGCATTAAACATGTCACTTTAATTACATAGTCATGCGGACTGACTAAATTCCTCTTCTATACCATCCAACAGGCGGTGTAGCCTACAATCCTGTTGGGAATACTTTGCGGCTAATTCTACTTGCCCATAAACTAAGCTAACGGGAATCTCTTTTCTGTTGGGCCCCACAGGTCCGACCTCGGCCATGTGATTTGGGTCAGCCTTGGTATACCGCATCTTCACTATGGCCCAGGCTTCCCTGGCACCTTGATGGCAGGCCGATATCTTCCTTAATCGGAAATGCCGCCGTGCTCCCTTGAGCTTCTCCGTAAGCTCTGCAACGCCTTCTGGCAAGGAGACGCATGGCCACAAGGCCTGGGCAACACCTTGCATCACCTGACGAACTTGTTCGTGCAGTTGTGAGAGCTCGGATAGAAGATCACTCACAGACCCGGGCATTTCCTCCGCGGGACGACCCGTCAGCATACCTACAGACATAACGCTGTTAGCCGGCTTCTTCGTCGAACTCCTTCAAAAGGATTCATTCAAGCACTTACTGAAAATGCCGTGTCGAAGCCGCTTATTCTCCTTCTCGGAGTCTGCAAGTTGGGGTCGAATGTCTTTCAGTTCTACACTCAGCTTGGTATTGGTGTCTTGGAGATTGTTTTTCTCCTGCTTGACCTCAGTCAGCATGCGTTCGCCAGCCTGTAGCTATCGCACGACATGCTGGTCCTCCAGATTTTCTTCGGATTCATCTGCAACATCTATTGTTAGATCTGCAGCCACGCCGCACACTATATGGTAACCATCATTCTTTAAAAGTAAATGTTACCAGCAGGGGACTTTTTCGGTTCCTTCAATGCGGCAACAGCAGCCCGCAGTTGGGTCTTGCATTCTTCCATCTCCTGTGACAGCCGAGTATTCTTCTCTGTAAGAACCTGCACAACAAAGATGATCCTTAAATCAGTTATGCTAACTGTTTCAAGTCTCAGGGGCTACTGATACATATAATCGTCAGATTCACTTACCCGTACATCCTTTACATACTAATCCATGGCTCTGGCTAGACCATCTTGAGCAGCACGGAGGTACGCCTCTCCAGAATTGAAGGCCTCAAATACCTCTGGTGAGAAACAAGTGTCGCGGAGTACGGCCCGGCGACGCCTATGATTCATGGCGCTTTCCAATTCTGAATTTGTGGCGGATAATCTATCTGCATCCTCTGTAGGAGGATTATCCTGCGCCCGCCCCATATCGGCTTCCGCCTCTACGTCCGGTCCTGGCACCCGACTGGTCGAAGCATGATTAGCAACATCGCCAGACATATTCCGGCGAGCGTTTTTTCTGATAAAGAAACAAGGGCGTCATTACATTTCGAGAAAGACGACAACCACGGAGCGGAGTTTCTGTTATACCTTTGCGCCGGCGTCTCTGTCCTGACTGCCTTCCTTTTTGGCCTGCCCGGCCTCGGTGCCTCTTGTTGGCGAGTTGCTGAGGGCTCGACAGGGCGTCCTGAATGCCTTCCCTATAAAAACGCCATATGTATATGGTAGGTGAAGTGTCTAAAAGGGGATCCTAGTTTTTGGAGTTGGGATTTTTTTGGTTTTTCTTACATGCGATGCAGGAAGCAGTCCGGGATAGTCAGCCTTAATGGCCACCATGGCATCATCACAGCTTAGCTGATAGAACTGCCGGTCTATCAGCTCCACGAATATGACCGGATCTTCTTCGAGTCCGGAGTCGAGGGCCCGGTCAGGGTCCTCTGGTTGTGGGGAGGGGCTGCTGACCTCCTTTATGGCTTTCCGCTGTTCCTGCCGCAAAATGGCAAGGTGAATACCTACGACAAAGAATGCAGGAAGGAATGGGAGTAAGGAAATATAACTCACCCATCTTGGAGGATTATACATGGAGAATCCATCCCGTGGCTTGATGCGGATGAACTCCTCTTCCTCTCCCTTGAACAATTCGAACAGAATTTTTGCTAAAGCGGCAGCATTGTCTGGACCCTTACGCCCGCAACGAGTGGCGTCATCCACCCCGTTAAAACACCACAAGGGGTGCCCTCGATATTGAAGTGGTTGCAATCCCCGCATTATGCATATTGACATAACTTCGATTACTGTCAATCCTGATTGAGCCAGTGCTTTAATCCGGTTCATCAGGTAAAGGACTTCTCCATTGTCTTCCTCTTGGGGGCTTCTGGGTGCCAACTTCGGTGTTCCTTCAGAGGGGCATTGCTGAACTCAAGAAGACCCCGCCAAACATGGTCCGGAAGGGGAACGTCCTCTATATAAAACCATTCCGAAGGCCAGTCTTCGGACGACTTCTTCGGGGTACCGGACAGGTATCTAGTTCCGGCGATGCACCATATTTCGGCTCCGCCCACTTGATAAAGTGACCCCCTCTGTGTGTGAGGGACGAGGCAAAATAGCCTTTTCCACAGCTCGAAATGAGCCTCGCAGCCCAGGAACAACTTGCAAAGAGCAACATAGCCGGTGATGTGTAAAATGGAGGCAGGGGTGAAATTGTGTAATTGGAAGCCGTAGAACTCCAGGAGCCCGCGGAGGAACGGATGAATTGGAAATCCGATTCCTCTTAATAAATAAGGAACAAGGCAGACCCGCTCCCCCGTAGAGGGACTGGGGAAGCTCTCCGCTTGCTCCCCGCCATTGTAGGTGGCAAGCCCAGCTCGAACGGGCACCATGTATGCTGGAGGGAGAAATCCCTTAGTCTGCAGTTCGATTAATCGACTGTGTGGGACGGAACACCTCTCCCAATCACCGGGCTTAGGGCTATGGGGGCGGGAGGAGGAGATGCGGAGGTCGGCCATGCTAGAATGGATCTTTCCGAAGCGCGCTCTAATGGATTCTCGCTGGGGGAGGATGGTGTGGGTCGGATCTGAGAATCCCCATCCTTTTAATAGACAATTTATTTATCTGGCTAGAGGGGCGAATGTAAAAATGCCCTGGCGCCTCGTATTCATTCGACACGTGAGAAATAGCCCTTATTGGGCATAGAAGCCAAGAGGTCCAAACATTTATGGGGCCGGACACTGCTTTACAAACATTCAAAATATGGAGAAGAACCCGCCTTGCAATGCCGAAGACAACACTGTGCGTCGAATTCATCGTCATTGAAGCCTGGTTCGGGGGCTACTGAGGGAGTCCTGGATTAGGGGGTCTCCGAAAAGCCGGACTATGTCCTTTGGCCGGACTGTTGGACTATGAAGATACAAGATTGAAGACTTCGTCCCGTGTCCGGTGGGACTCTACTTGGCGTGGAAGGCAAGCTAGGCAATACGAATATGTATATCTCCTCCTTTGTAACTGACCTTGTGTAACCCTAGCCCCCTCTGGTGTCTATATAAACCGGAGGGTTTTAGTTAGGACAACAGACAATCATACCATAGGCTAGCTTCTAGGGTTTAGATTCCCTGATCTCGTGGTAGATGAACTCTTGTAATACCCATATCATCGAGAATAAATCGAGCAGGACGTAGGGTTTTACCTCCATCAAGAGGGCGCGAACCTGGGTAAAACATCATGTCCCCTGCCTCCTGTTACCATCAGCCTTAGACGCATAGTTCGGGACCCCCTACCCGAGATTCACCGGTTTTGACACCGACAAGCACAATTACTCATCAACATAACTCACATATCACATCATCATATCTCAAAACTATTACTAAGAATCAAGTTTATTCTGTCCAATGATCTTCATGACTTTTTTTCTCTCTTAAATCTTCTTGGATATTTATCACTTTTGGACTAATTTTCACATGTTGCTTTTCATAAGCTCAAACAAATATAAGTGAAGATCATGAGCATAATAAATTTTTCGTTCTCTCAAAATAATTTAAGTGAAGCAAGAGAGAATTTCTTAAAATTTTACTAACTCTCAAATAAATCTTAGTGAATCAAGAGAGCATTTCTTCAAACATAGTAAGCACACCTTGCTAAAAAAGATGTCAGTGAAGCACGAGAGCAAGTCCTAGCTCATAAAAGATTTAAGTGAAGCATAGAGAGCAATTCTAACAGGTCATGACATAATTTTGGCTCTCTCGAATTGGTGTGTCTAGCAAGGATTGATGACTTAAAACACAAAATAAAACAAACAAAGACTCATATCATACAAGACACTCATGTCACAGCCCTAGAATTTGGTTGCAGAAAGTGGCTTTGCATCCATGCATCATGTTTAAATTCAAGAAAACTTGAATTGAGGAAATTTGAAAGCCTCAAAAATTTTAATTAAAAGAAGGGCAAATAACCATGGAAAATGCATCCAATGTTTCCAAAATGCTCTTCAATGATGTTTAATTTGGCAAGGGTTTTGGTCCAAACCAAAAATATGGAACATTTTTGAGGAATTATTTTGGCCATTTGGATTTAAATCAATAAATATTTGAGTTGGATTTAATTATTCTATAAAAGAATTGCAAGTCCAACAATTCTGAAAAAACCTATGAGTGGCTTTGAATATATTGCATCAAGCCACATAAATATTTTCAGAAGCTACTAAATGATTTGGGTTGTGAATCAAATCAAAACAAAACAAAATAAATAGAAAACTGAAACAGATTGAGAGAGAGAGAAGGATTACCTGGCGCTTACCTACAGCCCAGAGGCCCACTACTGTGCGGCCCAGCCCACCAGGGGCATACCTGTCTTCAACCTCTGCCTACTCGCAGAGGCAAGCTGAGCACGGCACCCGCGCGTGCCGGCATGCAGCTGCCTGCCTGGCCCCCTGGCCAGCGCGGTGCCGCCCACGACACCCTGGGACCCCCTCTGCTTATCCCTCGCTCTCTGGACCTCTCTTCCCCTCGCTCATCTGCTTTCTTCCCCTAGCGGAGCTCACCGTCGCTGCTCATCACCACCGCGGCCACCGAAACCCCCTTGCCTATCCAGCTTGTCGCCGAGGTCCGCCATGCCCCGAAGCCCCTCTACGACGAAGATGAAGACCCCGGGAGCCCCGCAGCGTCGCCACCACCACCATCTCCGTCCCCTGCCTTGGCGGCCGCCATCGCACGATTCGCCGCTTGCCGGTCGTCCCCGAGCCCGCTGAAACCACCGCCGGCCCCTTGTGAGCTCCTCTTCCTTTCCTCCCCGTCCTCTTGCTCGCGCGCCTGCTCTAACTGTGCTAGCCGTCGCATACTGAGCTCACCACCGGCGTCCTTGTCGCCGCCGTCGTTGCAGGTCACCAAACTCGCGCCTGAGCACGTCGTTGAGGTCCTGCAGCCCCTGTAGACCCAACGGTGTGCCTAGTTTGCTTCGTCGTGCACCACTGCGCCATCCCGCTCGAAGCCGTAGCTCCGGTCGCCGCCCAACTCGCCTGCGCCGCCGCTACCGAGAGCCCTGCGCCGTGTTGCTGCCACCGCTGGATGCGCGGGAGCACGGGCTCCCTCCTGGTTCCCTCAGCGCGCCTAGTCGTCGCCCCTAGCGCCACCCCGGCGAGCCGCCGCCACACTGCGAGGTCGCCGACGCTTGATCCGGCGACGCTGACGTGGAGCCATCATTAGGCGTTAATCACCACTAACCCTCCTAACAGACACTGACGAGCGGGCCCCGCGTTGGGTCAAATCCCAGTCAACACGGGATTAACCTCTAATTAACTATAAGCATATGACATGTGGGACCGGGTCGACAGGTTTGACCATGGTCAGCCCTGTTGACTTGCTGATGTCATGGTGACGTCATGCTGACGCAATAAGTCCTTTTCTGGATTTGATTTATTTCTAAATAACCAGGAAATTCCAGAAAATGTCTAAAACTTCTAAAATTCATATAAATTCAACTGTAACTCCAAATAAGATAAACTATATATGAAAAATGATCAGAAAAATTCAATCTATCCATCTATACCATTTTCATGCATGTTTGAGCAACTTAACCTCACTGTTTAGTCCAAAACATGATAATGCACTATTTGAATTCATAGTTTGAATTTGAACCTTGAGTTCAAATCAACCCAAACCTTTCTGTTACTAGTTGCATTAGCTCAAATCACAACATATTGTCATGTCATGATCATGCATCATATTGTGCATTGCATTGATTGTGCTCTTCCTTGTTTGCCGGTAATTGTCCCCTTTCGGTAGACGCTGCTCCGACGCTGTGATCGTTGACACTGATGAAGACTCAATGTTATCTTCAGAAGTGATAGGCAAGCAAAACCCCCTTGTTCATTCCGATACAATCCCACTCTGTCGCTCTTGCTCTCTTTTACTGCATTAGGGCAACACCGATTCAACTGTTACATGCTGCGGTAGTTGAACCCTTTCCTCTGCATGACCTGTCATTGCCACAGTAAATAGATGAAACCCACTAGCATGAGTAGGAGTTGTTTGAGCCCTGATGTGCCTACTCATTCATGCTTGTTTGTCATGCCTGCTACTGCTTAGAGTTGAGTCTGGTCTGATTCATCGGGAATGAATTGGAACGTGGTGAACATGTCCTACCGTTGAGAGCTAAGTGTGTGAACACGATTTGGTAAAGGTAGCGGTGAGAGGCCTTGTAGGAGTACATGGTGGGTTGTCTCATTGCAGCCGTCCTCAGGAACTGAGTCCTGTGTTTGTGATCCATGAACAGTTACTACCACACATTGGGTTCCGGTAACTTGGCCCCTCTCGGCTTATTAATCAACTCGATCTCTGTCCAGGAGTTGCAACTAGTTTCTGGTGTTTGTAGGTAGTGTTAGTAGTCTACCAAGTGGCACCCGGTATAGGTGGGCTTGGGACAGACTAGGCACCATGGCACGGTGTACCAAGTGGCACCCGGATGGTGGGCTTGGGAACCCTGCTCACATCGTTTGGGGCCGTGAGCGACACCCCGGCCGGATCTCCTTGCGGATGGAACCCGAATAGGCGATAAAGCTGGACTAGAGACTTGTTGGTTAGTCAGGTCGTGGACGACTCCCTCGCCCGGCTTCCGCTTGAAGGTTGCTGAGGTACATGACATGTATAGGGCGATAAGTGGCGAGAGCGTGTGTGAAGAAGTACACCCCTACAGGGTTATCATTATCTATTCGAATAGCCGGATTTCTCGGATATGGAAACTTGGACCCCTTGCATAGTTCATAGAAAAGTGTAACTGGATACTCTAAAACTCGCAAGATAAGCATGAGTGCTATGGATGGAGTTCTCACAGGGAGACGGGGGCGGATCCATAGTGGTGTATTGGTATGGTGAATTTGTGGACTCGTGTGCGCCACCCCGAAAGAGTTACTCGCAGTCGTAGTATAGGATAGCCACTGAGTCAAAGCTGGCTTGCTGCAGTCAAACTCCACCACCCCCTTTATTGATACCGATGAACATGTAGTTAGTTCTGATGTATGTCTAGCTGGGTACATTGTACTCATGTTTGCTTATTTTATGTTTTGCAGAGAGACGTCAGTCTCGCTAGTAGTTCCACATGGACTTTGAAGTTTAGCTTGTTACCTCAGCTACGATCTTGTACCCTTGGGAGGGTCATGTAGATAGTCAGGCTTCTCAGCCTTTTTCATTTGTAGTTGTATGTACTCAGACAAGTTAAGCTTCCGCATGTGCTTGTTGCTTGTATGCTCTGTATGTTGGGTCATGAGACCCATGTTTGTAATACTTGGCTCCTCGGAGACTAATGAATAAATACTTTGAGTCGTAGAGTTTTGTTGTGATGCCATGTTGTATTTACACATATCGAGCATATTGTGTGTATGATTGAAATGCTTGGTATGTGTGGGATCCGACAACCTAGTTGTTTATCCTTGGTAGCCTCTCTTATGGGGAAATGTAATCTTGTGCTTCCATGAGCCATAGTAGTCCGCTACAGCCCGGTTCACCGGAGTCCTGTTAGCCCAGCACTACTGCTCCGGAACACTTGACTGGCCGGCATGTGATTCACTTCGTTCCTATGTCTGTCCCTTCGGGGAAATGTCACGTGGTGACATCCGGAGTCCTGCCTAGCCTGCTACAGCCCGGTTCACCGGAGTCCTGTTAGCCCAGTGCTACAGCCCGGATTCGCACGCTGCTGACCGACATGCTCGATGTTGATTCATGTATGCCTGTCCCCGTAAGTTAGTGCCACTTTGGGTTCACGACTAGTCATGTCGGCCTGGGTTCTCTGCCATATGGATGCTAGCGACACTATCATATACGTGAGCCAAAAGGTGCAAACGGTCCCGGGCCATGGTAAGGCGACACCCGTGGGAATACCATGCGTGAGGCCGCAAAGTGATATGAGGTGTTACCGGCTAGATCAATATGACTTGGAATCGGGGTCCTGACAACCCAAAGCAAAACACATATCATGTGACGAATAAAAATATAGTCTCAAGTAAAATACAAATGGTCGTTGGAAGAAAGTGGGGATGCCACTCGGGGGGCATGCCCAAGCTTAGTTGGTTGCTCATTTTTGGATAATATCTTGGGATGCTGGGGCATCCCCAAGCTTAGGCTCTTCCATCCTTCCTTCATCCATCATAAGATAACCCAAAACATGAAAACTCTAATCACACAAAACTCAACCAAAACCTTCGTGAGATTTGTTAGTATAAGAATAATAAATCACTACTATAAGTACTATATCAAACCAATCCATATTTTGTTTTTGTATTATATGTATTGTATTCCATATTTTCTATGGCAAAAACTCATCAAAGAAAACCATAGAGCCATCAAAATAAGCACACAACACAAAGAAAACAAAATCTGTCAAAACAGAACAGTCTGTAGCAATATGACTATTTCGAATACTTCTGCAAATCCAAAAATTCTAAAAAATTAGGACGACCTGAGAAATTTGTATATTGATCTACTTCAAGTGGAATGGGTATATTATCGCTCTTTGGTAAAAAATGTAAATTAATTTCGTGAGTGTAAATGTTTCTTTTTTTCAGCAAGATCAAACAACTATCACCCAAGAAGATCCTAAAGACTTTACTTGGCACAAACACTAATTAAAACATAAAAAACACAAGCATAACAGTAGAATAATTGTGCTAACACTCAAGAACTGAAAGCAAAAAGAAATTTTATTCATTGGGTTGCCTCCCAACAAGCGCTATAGTTTTACGCCCTGAGCTAGGCATAAAGCAAGGATCTAAGTTTTGTCATATTTGTCCAACTCTTCAATCAAACACTTAGAATCCTTCAAAGATTTAGCATAAAGACCTTCAATAGAAATACTCCTTGGAGTAAATTTAAATACTTCATTCTTACAAAAGGGATCTCTTCTCTCTTCAACAAAGTCCGGATGGGTGCTAATCATCTTAAGGTCTCCCTTATCATTATTACTAGAGGATGCACCCTTGTTTCTAGATCTCCTACTCTTTACGGGAGTTTCCTCAATAATTTTAGTGGTAGTGAAAGTCGTGCTTATATTACTAAAGATTTCTTCCAATTTATCAATCTGAGATGGACTTTCTTCTATTATTTAATGGATTAGGGTACCCCTCTCTTTTAACAACTTAATATCGCCCGCTTTTGACCCAAGATTAGTAGCAAAATTATGCATTTTTATGTATAATTTCCATATGATCTTCGGTGAGCATTTTCTTTTCGAAGGCACCTAGTCTTTCCATGACATGCTCAAGTGTCAAAATTGTTTCATTAACCATAAGAGGTGGTGAGCCCACTAAATTTGCCATAGCATTAAGAGCATCAAGGACGAATCTATACCAAGTGGTGATGCCAACATAAAAACAACGAAGAAGCACAACGGTAGATTGCTTACAGATAGATCTATTATGAGGATTGCAAATTCTATACCAAGCGTGTTTTAAATTTTCTCCTCCCATTTATTTAAAGTTGAGGACCTCGTCCTCGGGAGTGCAAGCAATAGAGGAAGAACTATCCATAACGGCAAACAAGGATGCACACAAAAACAGATCTAGCAAGAAAACAGAGAACAGAAAAAGAGGGGCGAATAAAATGACAAATTTTTGTGAAGTGGGGGAGAGGAAAATGGAAAATAATGTAAATTGCGAGGAGATGAGATCTGTGATAAGGAACCTGGTTATGTTGAAGATCCTCCCCGGCAACGGCGCTAGAAATTCCTTTTGATTGCTCCCTGACTATAGCGCCAGAAAACTCATGTATGCTAGCACTACCTCGGTATTTCCCCAACGAGGATAGTATGATGTAGCAAAGAGAAGGTAGGTATTTCCCTCACTGATGAAACCAAGCTTATCGAACTAGTAGGAGAACCAAGCAACACAACGTAAACAACACATGTACACAAATAACAACACATGCAACCCGACGTGCTAAAGGGGTTGTCAATCCCTTTCGTGTAACGATGCCAAAAATTTGTAGTAGATTGAAATAATAGATCGTAAATAAACAAAGTGCAGAAAAGTATTTTTGTATTTTTGGTTTAATAGATCTGAATAAAAATGCAAAGGAAAAGTAGATCACAAGCAAATATATGAGAAAGAAGACTCGGCGGCCATAGGTTTCACTAGTGGCTTCTCTCGAGAAAGATAGAAAATGGTGGGTTAACAAATTACTTCTGGGCAATTGATAGAGCCTCAAATAATTATGACGATATCTAGGCAATGATCATTACATAGGCATCACGTCCAAGATTAGTAGACCGACTCCTACCTGCATGTACTACTATTACTCCACACATCGACCATTATCCAGCATGCATCTAGTGTATTAAGTTCATGGGAAAATCGAGTACTGCAATAAGAACGATGACATGATGTAGACAAGATCTGTTTATCTATTGCATAGATATAGATCCCATCTGTTTATCCTTAGTAGCAACGATACATACGTGTCGGTTCCCTTTCTGTCACTGGGATCAAGCACCATAAGATCGAACCCACTACCAGGCACCTCTTCCCATTGCAAGATAAATAGATCAAGTTGGCCAAAAAAACCCAAATATTGGAGAAGAAATACGAGTCTATAAGCGATCATGCATATAAGAGATCAAAGAAACACAAATAACTTTCATGGATATAAAAAGATATGACTGATCATAAACTCAAAGTTCATCAGATCCCAACAAACACACCACAAAAATAGTTACATCATATGGATCTCCAAGATACCATTGTATTGAGAATCAAGAGAGAGAGAGATAGATAGAGAGAGAGAGAGAGAGAGAGATGAAGCCATCTAGCTACTAACTACGGACCCGAAGGTCTACAAAGAACTACTCACGCATCATTGGAGATGCACCAATGGAGGTGGTGAACCCCATTTGAGATGGTGTCTAGATTGGATATGGTGGTTCTGGACTCTACGGCGGCTGGATGAATATTCCGTCGACTCTTCTAGGGTTCTGGTATTTTTGGGGTATTTATGGAGCAAAGAGGCGGTCCGGGGGGCATCCGAGGTGGGCACAACCCACCAGGGCGCGCCTGGGCCTCCTGGCACTCCCTAGTGGGTTGTCCCCTCCTTGGGACTCCCCCCAGGTGCAACCTGGGCCCAACATGTTCTATCTGGTCGATAAAAATCCCTGTAAAGTTTCGTGGCATTTGGAATCCGTTTGATATTGATTTTTTCGATGTAAAAAACACAGAAAAAACAAGAACTATCACTTGGCACTATTTCAATAGGTTAGTACTAAAAAATGATATAAAATGACTAAAAATGATTATAAAACATGCAAGATTGATAATAAAACAGCATGGAACAATCAAAAATTATAGATACGTTGGAGACGTATCACTCTACGTGATCAAAGGCTAGAAGGTGGACTACGGAAAGGTAGCGATAACGAAGCCCTTCGAACTCACGTTCCACAGCTAGCCGATCCCCATTGGCAACTTCAGGGTGAACTTGTTGAGTGTGAAAGAGGGGCACGAGGATTTGCCTCCTGCAGTATGGCTCGGGGGAGAGGACAATGAAACCCCTATGCGGCTTGGAGACTGCAAGGGTTGGATGCTGTTGTGGCCAAAGAATCTTCTTCGTTTGGAGGTGGCCGAGAGCACGCTAGTAACCACACATCAGCAAGCATGTATGAACACCACCTCCCTACCTACGCAATTACCAGCGCCTGTAGTGCCCTGTGAGAGAGGTGGATGACGCAAGGAAGGGGGTCCAATAGTGGCTGATGTAATCGCCCCCATAGAACAAAGAATGGATGACTAGATAGACGAAGATGACCCTCTTCGGTTCCTCAATATAGGAGCCTATGATGAGGACATAGAAATGATGGGTCAGCCATATGACTTGGGCTATCAGTATGTTGATGGCGAGATGGATGATGTGCCCGGGAAGGAATGTCCTAGGGTTGATTGTAAGAAGTCTCTGTTCATGCAATCCTCACAGGACATGCCTCCAGATGCAGCCTCAACACAATGCCAAGTAGCCGAGGGTCGTACTAGCCCGACAACACTGGTGGCAGGTGATACATCCATTTTGCATCATGTTTTCCTACTATTATTTATATTGTTTTTATGCATAATAATGCATGTTGGAGTAATTCTAAAGCCTATTCTCTCATAATATGCAAGGTTCACACAAAGAGGGGGAATATCGGCAGCTGGAGTTCTGGAACTGAAAAAGCTACGTCAGCCTACCTATTCTGCACAACTCCAAATGAGCTGAAACTTCACGGAAATTTTGTATGGAATATATAAGAAATATTGGAGCCAATAAGTACCAAAGTGGGGCCACCAGGTGGGCATAACCCACCTAGGCACGCCAGGAGGCCTAGGCGCACCCCTCTTCTGGTATATATGTCATTCTGACCTAGAAAAAATAAGGAGAGGACTTTCGGGATGAAGCGTTGCCGTCTCGAGGCGGAACTTGGGCAGGAGCACTTTTGCCCTCTGGTGAAGTGATTCCACCGAGGGAACTTCCCTCCCAAAGGGGGAAATCATCATCATCATCATCACCAACAACTCTCCCATCTTGGGGACGGAAATCTCCAGCAACATCTTCAATGGCACCATCTCCTCTCAAACCCTAGTTCATTTCTTGTGTTCAATCTTTGTACCTAAACTATAGATTGGTACATGTGGGTGACTAGTAGTGTTGATTACATCTTGTAGTTGATTACAATATTGTTTATTTGGTGGAAGATTATATGTTCAGATCCATTATGCTATTTAATACCCCTCTGATCTTGAGCATGATTATCATTTGTGAGTAGTTACTTTTGTTCTTGAGGTCATGAGAGAAATCTTGTTGCAAGTAATCATGTGAACTTGATATGCGTTCGATATTTTGATGGTATGTATGTTGTGATTCCCTTAGTGGTGTCAGTGAACATTGACTACATGACACTTCACCATATTTTGGGCCTAAGGGAATGCATTGTGGAGTAGTTATTAGATGATGGGTTGTGAGAGTGACAGAAGGTTAAACCCTAGTTTATGTGCTATTCCGTAAGGGACTCATTTGGATCCAAAAGTTTAACGCTATGGTTAGAATTTATTCTTAATTCTTTTCTCATAGTTGTGGGTGCTTGCCAGGGGGTTAATCATAAGTAGGAGGTTTGTTCAAGTAAGAATATCACCTAATTAAGCACCGTTCCACCCACATATCAAATTATCAAAGTAGCGAACACAAATCAAACCAACATGACGAAAGTGACTAGATGAAATTCCCATGTACCCTCAAGAACGCTTTGCCTATCATAAGAGACGGTTTTGGCCTGTCCTTTGCCTCAAAAGGATTGGGCTACCTTGCTGCAATTTTGTTACTATTATCGCTACTTGCTCGTTACAAATTATCTTGCTATTAAACTACTCGTTACTTATAATTTCAGTGCTTGTAGAGAATACCTTGCTGAAAACCACTTGTCATTTCCTTCTGCTCCTTGTTGGGTTTGACACTCTTACTTATTGAAAGAACTACCATTTATCCCATATACTTGTGGGTCATCAAGGCTCTTTTCTGGATCCATTGCCGGGGAGTGAAGTGCTCTTGGTGAGGAAAAAATTATTACTACGTGCTGAAATTTACTGTCACTTGTTACTATGGAGAACAATCCTTTGAGGGGTTTGTTCGGGGTATCTTCACCTTGATCGGAACCACAATTGGTCACCCCTCAACCTACTGCACCTACTAAAAATATTGGTTATGAAATTCCTTCGAGTATGATAAAACAACTACTAGCTAATCCTTATGCAGGAGATGGAACTGAACATCCTGATATGCACTTGATATATGTGGATGTAATTTGTGGATTATTTAAGCTTGCAGGTTTACCCAAAGATGAAGCTAAGAAGAAGGTTTTCCCCTTATATTTGAAGGGAAAAGCATTGGCATGGTATAGGCTATGCGACGATATTGGATCTTGTTATTGGAATCGATTGAAATTGGAGTTTCACCAAAAAAATTATCCTATGCATCTAGTTCATCGTGATCGGAGTTACATATATAATTTTTGGCCTCGTGAAGGAGAAAGTATCACTCTAGCTCGGGGGAGGCTTAAGTCAATATTATATTCATGCCCCAATCATGAGCTCTCAAGAGAAATTATCATTTAGAATTTTTATGCTCGGCTTTCTCATGATAATCGATCCATGCTCGATACTTCTTGTAATGGTTCCTTTATGAAGAAGACTATTGAATTCAGGTGGGATCTTTTAGAAAGAATTAAACGCAACTCTGAATATTGGGAACTCGACGAAGGTAAAGAGTCAGGTATTAAGCTTATGTATGATTGTGTTAAATCTTTTATGAATACCGATGCTTTTCAAAAGTTTAACACTAAATATGGACTTGACTCTAAGATAGTAGCCTCCTTTTGTGAATCATTTGCTACTCATGTTGATCTCCCTAAGGAGAAGTGGTTCAAATATCACCCACCTATTAAAGAAGAAATTAAAGAACCGGTAATAGCTAAAGATGAAACTATTATCTATAATGTTGATCCAGTTGTTCCTACTGCTTATATTGAAAACCCACCTTTCCCTATTAGGATAAAGGAACATGCTAAAGTTTCAACTGTGGTAAATAAAAGTTATATTAGAACACGGAAACCAGTTGAACAAATCAAGGTTGAGCCTAGTGTTGTTATGGTTAAAGATCTCTTGGTAGAAAATATAGATGGGCATGTTATTTACTTCTGTGACGAAGCTGCTAGAATTGCCAAACCTGATGAAAAATATAATGATAGACCCGTTGTTGGCATGCCTGTTGTCTCAGTCAAAATAGGAGATCACTGTTATCATGGTTTATGTGACATAGGTGATAGCATGAGTGATATTCCTTTTACCTTATATCAAGAAATTATGAATGATATAGCACCCGCTGGAATAGAAGACATAGATGTTAATATTTAACTTGCTAATAGAGATACCATCACACCACAGGATTGTTAGTGATGTTGAAGTCTTGTGTGGGAAAATCAAATATCCTACTAATTTTCTTGTTCTTGGTTCCCCACAAGATGACTTTTGTCCCATTATCTTTGGTAGACCTTTCTTGAACACCGTTAATGCTAAAATAAATTGTGAGAAACATATCGTTGGTGTTAGTTTTGGTGATGAGTCTCATGAGTTTAATTTTTGTAAGTTTAGTAGAAAGCATCATAAGAAAGAATTGCCTAGTAAGGATGAAATAATTGGTCTTGCTTTTATTGCCGTGCCTCCTACTGATCCACTAAAACAATATTTGCTAGACCATGAAAATGATATGCATATGCATGAAAGAAATGAAATAGATAAGATTTTCTTTGAACAGTGTCCTCTACTTAAACACAATTTTCCTATTGAAACTCTAGGAGATCCTCCTCAACCGAAAGGTGACCCTGTGTTTGAATTACAACAATTGCCAGACACTTTGAAATATGCTTATCTTGATGAGAGAAAAGATATATCCTGTTATTATTAGTGCTAACCTTTCAGAACATGAAGAAGAAAGATTATTGAAGGTTCTGAAGAAGCACCGAGCTGCTATTGGGTATACTCTTGATGATTTAAAGGGAATTAGTCCCACTCTCTATCAGCACAAAATCAATATGGAACCTGATGCTAAACCCGTTGTTGATCACCAACGACGATTGAATCCGAAAATGAAAGAAGTGGTAAGAACTGAAATACTAAAGCTTCTTTAAGTAGGTATAATCTATCCCATAGCTGATAGTAGATGGGTAAGTCATGTTCATTGTGTCCCTAAGAAGGGAGGTACTACTGTTGTTCCTAATGATAAGAATGAACTTATTCCGCAAAGAATTGTCACTTGCTATAGAATAGTAATTGATTTTAGAAAATTAAACAAAGCTACTAGAAAAGAACATTACCCTCTGCCTTTATTGATCAAATGATAGAAAGATTGTCAAAGCACACACACTTTTGTTTCCTTGATGGATATTATGGTTTTTCCCAAATACCTGTCTCACAACCTGATCATGAGAAAAACACCTTTACTTGTCCTTTTGGAACTTATGCTTATAGACGTATGCCTTTTAGTTTATGCAATGCACCTGCTACCTTTCAAAGATGTATGGCTGCTATATTCTCTGATTTTTGTGAAAACATTGTTGAGGTTTTCATGGATGATATTTCTATTTATGGAACTTCTTTTGATGATTGCTTATGCAACCTTGATCAAGTTTTGTAGAGATGCGAGCAAAGTAATCTTGTCTTGAATTGGGAGAAGTGCCACTTTATGGTTAATGAAGGTATTGTCTGGGAAATAAAATTTCAGAATGAGGTATTAAAGTGGACAAAGCTAAAGTTGATGCAATTGAGAAAATGCCATGTCATAAAGATATCAAAGGTAATCATAGTTTCCTCGGTCATGCTGGTTTCTATACGAGGTTTATTAAAGACTTCTATAAAATTTCTAGGCCTCTTACAAATCTTTTACAAAAGGATGTTCCATTTCTTTTGATGATGATTGGGTAGAAGCCTTTGAAATACTTAAGAAAGCCTTGATTTCTGCACCTATTGTTCAACCACCTCATTGGAACTTGCCTTTTGAAATTATGTGTGATGCTAGTGACTATGTTGTTGGTGCTTTTCTAGGACAAAGAGTTGATAAGAAATTAAATTCATTATGCTAGTAAAACTCTAGACAGTGCTCAACAAAATTATGCCACTACTGAAAAATAATTTTTAGCAGTGGTGTTTGCTTGTGATAAATTCAGATCTTACATTGTTGATTCTAAAGTAATTGTTCACACTGATCATGTTGCTATAAAATTTCTTATGGAAAAGAAAGATGCTAAACCTAGACTCATTAGGTGGGTTCTCCTGCTGCAAGAATTTGACTTACATATCACTGATAGAAAGGGAGCTGAGAACCCGATGGCTGATGACTTGTCTAGGTTAGAAAATATTCTTGATGACCCATAACCTATTAATCATAGTTTTCCTGATGAGCAATTAGCTACAATAACTGTTTCTCATAACACTCCTTGGTATGTTGACTATGCTAACTACATTCTTGCTAAATACATACCACCTAGCTTCAAATACCAACAAAAGAAAAAAATTCTTCTATGATTTAACATATTACTTTTGGGATGACGCACATCTTTATAAAGGAATAGATTGTATTATTAGACGTTGTGTACCTCAGCATGAACAGGGACAAATCCTATGGAAATATCACTCCGAAACTTATGGAGGGCATCATGCGGGAGATAGAACTGCTCACAAGGTGTTGCAATCTGGTTTTTATTGGCCTACTCTCTTCAAGGATGCCCGTAAGTTTGATTTATCTTGTGATGAATGTCAAAGAATTGGTAATATTGGTAAGTTTCAGCAAATGCCTATGAATTATTCACTTGATGTTGAACCATTTGATGTTTGGGGTTTTGATTATATGGGACCTTTTCCTTCCTCTAATGGGTATACACATATTTTGGTTGCTGTTGATTATGTTACTAAGTGGGTAGAAGCTACTCCGACTAGTAGTGTTGATCACAACACCTCTATTAAAATTCTTAAGGAAGTTATTTTCCTAAGGTTTGGAGTCCCTAGATATTTAATGACTAATGGTGGTTCACATTTTATTCATGGTGCTTTCCATAAAATGCTTGCTAAGTTTGATGTTAACCATAGAATTGCATCACCTTATCATCCTCAGTCTAGTGGTCAAGTTGAGCTTAGCAATAGAGAAATAAAGTTAATTTTACAAAAAAAACTATCAATAGGTCCCAAAAGAATTGGTCTAAGAAATTAGATGATGCACTTTGGGCTTATAGAACAGCATATAAAAATCATATGGGCATGTCTTCTTATAAAATGGTTGATGGAAAAGCTTGTCATTTACCTCTCGAGTTATAACATAAAGCTTATTGGGCGATTAAAGAACTCAACTATGATTTCAAACTTGCCGGTGAAAAGAGATTATTTGATATTAGCTCACTAGATGAATGGAGGATCCAAACTAATGCAAATGCCAAGTTATTTAAAGAAAAGGTTAAAAGATGGCGTGACAAAAGAATCCAAAAGCATGAGTTCAAAGTTGGAGAATATGTTCTTTTGTACAATTCTCGTTTCAGATTCTTTGCAGGAAAACTCCTCTCCAAATTGGCAGGACCCTATGTTATTGAGGAGGTTTATCGATCTGGAGCCATCAAAATAAATAATGCCGAGGGTACTAACCTGAAGGTCACCAATGGGCAAAGAATAAAACATTATATCTCAGGTAAGCCCATTAATGTTGAAAGCAATATTATCCAAACTATGACACCGGAAGAACACATAAAGGAAACCTTCCGGCACACTCTAGAATCATGAAAAAAGAGGAGGTACGTGATACGGTAAGTAAAAGGACTCCGAAAAATCCGCAAAAATATTTTTTGTCTGTTTTGGAATTTTCAAAAAATTAGGAAAATAATAAAATTCTAGGAAGGTCACCCTGGTGGGCACAAGACAACAGGGCGCGCCTGGCTTGCCAGGCGCACCCAGGTGGGTTGTGCCCACCTCGGGTACCCTCCGGGCTCCGTTTTTCTTCCATTTGCTTGTTTCCCAAGATAAAAAATCTTTATATACCCCCCGAACCTATTGACCACTGTATCGCGAAGAAATCTTCTGTTTTCTTTTCTTGTTGTTTTTGGTCAGATCTGTTAAGCCAGGCATCATGTCTTCTCCCTCCTCCAACAATGTAGAAGAGGATGCTTGGTTGATGAAGATCGAGCTGAAGAGAGAAGAGCCTGAAGAAGCCCTCGAAGGGGCAAGAGCAAGGAGGCCGCTGGATATCAATCGCCGGTGGTCAAGCAATCCCTCCCTACCGAGGAGGAAGAAGAAGATATCCTTAAACATTACTATGATCATCTTACCCCCACTGAGATTGAAGCCTTTCGGAACATTGAAACGGTCTGTGTGCAAAATAAATATCTTACTAGTGAAAATACTCTATTGCAAGAGCACATCACCTTCCTCCAGAGTGTCATTCGTAGAGTGGAGTATCTTCTGAGCAATAAGAATAAGATCACTACCACTCCACCACCACCTCCTTCTTCATTGCCAAAGGAAACTTGAGTATCGGGTATGGGCACTCCCCTTGGCTTGTGCCAAACTTGGGGGAGGTGCCCCGGTATCGTAATACCTCATCTATCTTTTGCCTTTACTTATCTTAGTTTGATCGATAGTTATATTTTGCTTTAGATGAATAAAAGTTTAGTTCAATCATTTCTTTTTGAGATTTTGCTTAGTGATCTATCCTTGTAATCATGTGCAAGATATATAATAAAGTTTAGTTTGGGTTTTGCTTTATTTACTTTCATGTTCAATAAAAAGAAAGCAAATAAATGAAAAAGATCATATGCTAATCTTATGGTAAGTAATGACATCACATAAGGAAGAGTATAAGTAGAAAATTTTATTGGGGATCTACAAACATAGCATTGGTCAATGATGCAATTCATGAAAGAATTAATAAGGGAAGAGAAGATTCACATGCAAATACACTATCTTGGACATCTTTTGTGATTGTAAGCCCCCATCAAAATATTATATGCCAATATTGTTGACATTGGACAAGGAAGACAACGTAATGATTTATGTTTGTTCATATTCACATAGTAGTTATATTGTCAGATCCTTTAACATGTGGTGCTTGCCCCCTATCGTTGCTAGCCAAAAATTCCGCACTAAGTAGAGATACTACTTGCGCATCCAAAAAATCCTTAAACCCATATCTTGTTTTGAGAGTCCACCATACCTACCTATGGATTGATTAAGATCCTTCAAGTAAGTTGTCAACAGTGCAATAAGGCAATAAAAATTGCTTCTAAAAATGTTAGATCATTTAGTGTAAGAGAAAATTGAGCGTTGTATGAACTTGTGTTGGCAAAGAATAAAAGCGACAGACTGCATAATATAGGTTGCTATCGCAAGGGGCAATATAACGTGACATTCTTTTTCACTTAGAGATTGAGCATACAAACAAATAAGTGCATGTCGACCTCTGCTTCGCTCTGCGAAGGCCTAACTTCTACTTTCATGTATTTTCCTTTATGCAAGAGTCAAAGTATTTCTCTCTATTCCTTTTTATTTTCTCTTTTGGCAAGCATCATATCCTGAGGAAAGATTGATATTTCTCCGTCGTATCTATAATTTTTTATTGTTTCATGCCAATATTATACAAGTTTTACATACTTTTGGCAACTTTTTATATGATTTATTGGACTAACCTATTGATCCAGTGCCAAGTGCCAGTTCCTATTTTCTGCATGTTTTTTGTATCGCGGAGTATCCATATCAAACGAACTCCAAATGCAATAAAATTTCACAGAGAATTATTCTGGAATATATGTGATTTTTGGGAGTTGGAATCACTGCAAACGGACGCCCACACAGCCGACAAGACACCAGGGCGTGCCAGAGGCCCTTGGCGCGCGGTGGGGGGTTGTGCCCTCCTCGAACATCGGTTGGAGTTCTACTTCGGGCACAAGGAAGCTTATATCCCAAAAAAATCGTGTTAAAATCTCAGCGCAATCGGAGTTGCGGATCTCCCAGAATATAAGAAACGGTTTTCGGCCAGATCTGGGAGATGCGAAACAGAAGAGAACAGAGAGGGAGATCCAATCTCGGAGGGGCTCCCGCCCTCTGCCGCCATGGAGACCAAGGACTAGAGGGGGAGCTCTCCTCCCGTCTTGGGGGGAGGCCAAGGAAGAAGAAGAAGGAGGGGGCTCTCTCTCCCTAGCTTCTGGTGGTGCCAGAGTGCCACCGGGACAACGATCGGGACGGTGATCTACATCAACAATCTTTCTACCATCAACACCAAATTTGTTCCCGTATATGCAGCGGTGTAACACCTCTTCTCCTTGTTGTAATCTCTACTTAAACATGGTGCTCAACTCCATATATGTGGGAGGTACTAGTAAATGGTTGTGTTTAGTAAGAATATTGGTGTTAAGGTTTATGATTCCCGAAGCATGCACGTATAGTCTCTCGTTATGCTATGATGTTGTAGCATGATTTATTATTGATTGTCTTCCTTATGAGTGGCGTTCGGGGACGAGCGATGGTCTTTTCCTACCAATCTATCCCCCTAGGGGCATGCGTAGTAGTAATTTGCTTCGAGGGCCAATAAACTTTTGCAATAAGTATATGAGTTCTTTATGACTAATGTGAGTCCATGGATTATACACACTCTTACCTTTCCGCTATTTGCTAGCCTCTACGGTACCATGCATTGCCCTTTCTCATATCGACACATGGTGCAAACTTCGCAGGTGCATCCAAACCCCGTGATATGATACGCTCTATCACACATAAGCCTTACTATATCTTCCTCAAAACAA